>NC_087249.1:42629794-42931768 GCF_037042905.1 Lytechinus pictus
ACTCTTCAATAATTTCCTGATTAATGTATTTCATTATCCCCTTTTATTCAGATCCATAATATCTCATTGAACGAAGTCACACTTGGCCTTGAAGCAACTCAGCATCATGAAAATATTATAATTCCCATGAAGGTCTGTTCGGGTATGAGGTGGCGAACTGCTATGCAGGATTTTCTTACACGATTAAAAGTGGTTTCAAGACCACAGCCGTCCACTGACAAAAGAAGCAACTCTGTGAAATGAGTTTCTTAATGAATGAGGGGAATGTATCATTTTTTTAATGTGAAAATGCATAGAGTTACTTACTTTTGAATTATCTATGTTTCAGAAATTGTGGACCTTGTGACTCTGATTCCTTAGCAGCATGTAGAGCATACAGAAAATATCCCAAATCAAGAACAAGTCATTTTTGAAAAAAGAAAAGAAAGAGTTTCCTGCTTCCTTTCGTCAGTGGATGACCGTACAGCTCATCGTTCTCACAGCTCTATGTTAAAAGGTACAAAAGTCCTAAATAGTATATGATTCTTCTACTACATCACTCCTGCTGCAGTTCAACACCTTACATCTGAATGAGGCCTTCATCTCTCTGTAAAAAAAAAAAATCCTTTATATGTTGCATGCATGTTTAAGATGTGTATGTATGACTTGTTCGTGTAAGAATTTATATATCTATAAACCTTTAGAGAAGTTTAATATGTGTATGTTATTCATTTTGTTGTCACTGAATTGATATTTTTGTTGCTGAATGTGGACATGGGCGGATCCTGGGTTTACGGGTGGGGGGGGGGGGGGGAAAGCAGAACAAAAAATAAGCATTGTCACCGGTCACCAACAATATCCGAAGGACTTAGGAACTTTTTCTATAAAAAAATTATTGATAAGAAAAAAGGGAGGGGGCACCATCCCCCTCCCCCCCCCCACCTGGATCCGTGCCTGAAGCTAGATATAATATAATGATTCTATAGTAATGTGATACCTTTAATAGAGCCACTAGGGTCTTGTTTCATAAAGACGTATGACTTTTGGTAAATTTTATGTTATGATAACTTCCTGGAATCATGATTGATTTTGATTGGCTGTTAAGCCCTGTAACCATGGTAGTTACTGTAATGGGAAGTTACAATATTCATGTATTCTTTTCGAAACAGGCCATAGGTCACAGTATTAAAATGCATTGTAATATTTTGAGCTTAATTCATGTGATTTTGTTTGTTTTATGTTTATTGGATGCACACATTTATTTTACAGTTGATAATGATATAGTTAAATGAGTGATAAACTGCCCCATCCCCATAACATAGTAAAATGGTATAGAAATTACTTGTGATATTTAGTTGTTGATTTTGATTTGTTACGGGAGAATCAATTTCCTCAGAGATAGGAGGATACAGAGATCCTCAAATTGGCAATCTGTAAAGATGCTGCTTGTCTATTTGTGACTACGACGTATCTTGTGTCAAATATTATCTCTAGCCATGGAGATGAGATATGATGAAATTGAGACATTTTGTGTTAAAAAACTTGTCATTTTCAATCAACATTGCCAATTTAAAGATCAAGGTAGAAATCAAATTGAAACTTTCATAACTTTATTATTTAACAAATTTTGAGGGAACTTTGTTGAAATTGCTTCTTATTATCCTTTCTTTTCTTTTTATTGAAATTCATTTTCCCCTGAGTTTCATTTATTTACCTAGTAAAAGTAGAGGATGTCTGGTGTATTTAAGGTGTATAGATGATGCTATCCATTGAAAACTAAAAGTATGATTGTGAAGCAAATTACATATCATGTGACACCTAGATAGATCCTTGTCATTTGATTGGTTGTTTGATATCGATCATTCAGCCCATTTTACAAAGATGTCATTAACCATGCAATTTTGTATCCATACGATTTTGTTCATTGCACACGCCCGAGACTGCAGGCACCACAAGTAAAACCATTTGTGTTTACATCGCGCATGTTGTATTTACGCGACAGACAATCATTGGACCGAGCTCGCACTGCAAGACCATATTTTGCATTGAAATTCATAAATTTCATATAATAAAAGAATCTATTTTTAGGTGTCATATAAACCAAATAATGAATGTTTTTTTCATTTGTGCAATGGACAGAATACTTCATTCGGTGAAAAATGAAATGATCCATATGACTCATTGAATGGATCATTTCATATTTCACCTTGTGAAGTATTTGTCCATTGCACTCATAAACATTCATTATTTGTATACTGTATCATATTCATGGGCATATTGTATATATACATACCAATACCATGCACAGCTGTTCTATTAGGTTCTGTCTGTCAGTTTTACTGGTAGGTTATAATAATAAAAGGTGTTGTTACTTCAGTATATATTTTTGTGAAAATGTTTACGGTATCCTTATATTCAACTACTGTGTAACGTGTACGGTTCGTTACCCAGAGCTATTTGACTAAACTCAATTCAACCGAAATGAAATTCATTCAATTTCAATTACCAAATCATTACGGATTTTCCACAATTGGAGACCGTTGCAAGTCATTCTATTCCTATTTAAACACCTTTTTTTTGCAGGGATGAAATTATTCTTTAATCAAATATGACCTACCACCCCAAAACCACCAATAAGTCACCAGGTAAGGTTCTCTGTAAATAGTCAAAAAAGTAATTTAGTCTCCAAGAACCAAAAATGAAAAAAATAGCTCATCTGAAAGAACAATTCTTCTTCTTCATACTGTGAAAATTTGGAGTTGTGAAGTTGAATAAAAGAAAAGATACAAGAGTTTCTTGGACACTACTTATTCGGACTGCTTGGAAGTTTCACTGAGATTACACAGTATGCACGTCTCATGCTTGAGTGAACCCCAACCTTCAAACCTTGTTTTCTCCTTATTTTTTAAGCTCTTGCTAAATTTCCTCTGCATTCAATCAAGTACTTGTAATGGTTATTGTTGGTCAATTTCAACATATTATATATCGTTTTAAAGCTTATGAAATGAATTTTCAAGCTCAATATTCATTTAGTTCGACTTATTGTTGGTTTTGGGGTGGCAGGTCACAAGTATTCACAAAAATATTTAAAAAAAATTCTTCTCTTGTTGTTGGGAAAGTTTGATGTCATTTGGAGCCTGAATATTTTATTTATTTTTCTCATACAAAGCCAAGGTAAACAAACTTAACCATACATTTGCACGTTACTTATTGATATAGTTGGTATGTCACGTTCCATGTCGCCCTGTTGGTAATTTTTTTTTCTTTGACAGTGATGAGAAGGATATTAAATCTTTGGTAATTGGTGCTATATATTCCAGGAATGTGTTCCATTTAGTCTTAATATTCATATTATAATTCAACATATTTTTATACAAATTAACTAATTTTCCCTTTTTCAAATGTTAGTTTCAGTGATGACGTCAATTGCATGGAGATTTGTTGAAAATCCAATTAATTCCAGCACTGGATGACAAAAATAATTATTTGACTATTTTGATAGATTTACCAAGGATGTTTTAAGTGCACACAATGTTCTTGAAGCAGACATGTATACCGAATTTTACCCACGTGAGAAATTTGTGGTTCTTGATGCTTATTTCAGTGTCTTTAAAACCTGCGTCGGGGAACTCTCTCTGTAGTAAAAAAAAAAAACTCCTGTGTACACTGTTGTATGAATTCAGAGCAGGGCCCTGTATTAAGCCCGTCTCACACTATGTGATTTGTTGCGATCGGAATTTCAAATTAATTGTGATAACATTTGATATGGATATTCCAACTAATAAAATATTACGGATCAGTGTTCAGAATAGTGAGTTCAGACTACTGATATCGAAATTCAGTCCAGTTAGAGCCTATCTGACTGAATAAAAACAAATCGTAATGACGTCATCATCGGCTGCGACTTGAAGCCCATTTGACTCCGATCATAGGGCTTGCCGCAAAGTAAAAATATGATTTTAGTTTTCCTAACGATATGCCAAACTTTAAATAAAATAATTTGCTTCATGGAACTTTCATATTTAATGCAAAATGTGATTTCTTGAAAACTAGCGTCGCACCGGATCGCATAGTGTGAGACAGGCTTTACAAAGAGTTGCGATAGATTAAAATCAAACTTGAATTAAGATTGATCTCAATTTCTGTCTCCCTAAGACTTGATTTGCTTCAAATCTATTGCAATTATTTGTGATACAAGCCCCAGGCCTATTAATGTATTTGAGGCACACTTACAACAGTATAATGTCACAATATAGTACTCTATAATCATGTATTGTAATCAATTTATAACTGAGTTCTGTTATTACAGAGAAGTTACATTATGCCATCCCTTCAGATGTTATTCTGATTCAACAGTTCAAATGAACTCTTTTTATAACTTTAAGAGGTGATGGTCCACAGACAGACATTTTCTTTAATATTTTTTTTCAGGGCAACTGAACTGTAGTAAAATTGTGTGGGTTTATTTTTTACTCTTCTCTCATTTTTAGTGGGTTGGTTTATGAGCAAGTTTCATTAATATTGTGAACATGGACTTGTCATATAATTTCTTATGCTTTAATATTTGAACTATTCTTCATTCAGTAGTATCGGTTTTAAATCTGTGAAATTTGTTTCATTTTATGCTCTGGAAAGAGACAAAGGACAAAGTTTTATCATGCACTCATAATAAATTCTATTAAATAAAACCTGTACAGAAGAAGTCTTATTTTCCTCTATTTTTTTTTGGATGTTAAAAACATTTTTCCGGTACATACTACATGTATACTGCGTGAGTCTGAGAAACTACACTTCCAAAATTGCCAATTTAATGCAAAAATACAGCATGAATACAAACCTGGTATATAGTCCTTAAAGAGAATCGTCTTTCAAATAGATTGATGGCAATGTTATGTGGTATATCATGAGGTAATCTTTGTTGCAATGTAACATTTGATTTGTTTTAAAGTAATGCATGACTAATGAATGAAGGTGGGTGTTTCATAAACCTGTTTGTAAGTTCAGAGCGACTTTAAGAACGACTGGTGAACCTTTCTTATGCGCTAAATATTCACCAATGAACATATAATGGTGAATATCATTTACCACAGGTAAGGATCACCAGTCGTTCTTAAAGTCACTCTTAATTTTATGAAACGGCCCCCTGATGTCTATGAAGCCATAATCCTACATTAGAGTAGCATTCAACTCATTTTCCAAATACATTTTCTATTATATTAAAGGGATAGTCCGGGCTGAAAATATTTACATCTAAATGAATTATCAATATTTTGTAAAAACAGTTATATGCACATCATCATGAACAGTGGCGTAACTACGGGGGGGGGGGGGGGGGGGGGGGGGGGGCCAGCCGATTGGGGGGGGGGGCACGTGCCCCCCCCCCCAATCGGCTGGCCCCCCCCCCCCCCCCCCCAAAAAAAAAAAGGGGGAACAGGAGAAAAAGAGGGAGAAAGGAAGAGAAACGTAGTGGGAATTATTGTTCATTACGATGTTATATTATAATTATGTTATGTTATAATACATAAGAAACATTTTTTCATAACTTTATTTTGCTCAGGCCTAGATGTCTTCATTGTTCCTGGTACTTGCATTGTCTGTTTAATGTTTTTAAGTCAATATACACCAAATATATTTCCTTGCACTTCGATTTATCATTGTTTTATGTAGTGACATATGGTTCTTTTTCATGACTACTTAAAGTGATTGCCCCATTTTGAAGGTGTTAATATAAAACATTTCCTGTCCGTGCTTATGTTCGCACTAGTAGATTGGTGAGATATGTCTGCTCTTCATGAATTCCTAAAAATCAGTCCTTAAAATGTCCCTTTTTCTGATCTGAATATCAAAAATTTTCAGCTTGCGCTTTGCGCTCGCATCATTTGGTTAGTGAAATACGTATCGTATGGTCTTAGTGAATTCTTACAAACAGGTATTAGAATGCCTCTCTTCAGGTCTGAATATCCTAAATTTTCAGCTCGCGCTTTGCGCTCGCAATATTTGATGAGTGAGATGCGTATTATGATTACAATGACCACAAAAAGTGCTTCATGACTTTGTGTTTAGATGTAGCAAAATCAGCAAGCGCTTTGCACTCGCATTAGATGACTATGGTGAGATATGTATACTCTTAATGGATTCCTAAAATATAGTTCTTTTTTTTTTATTTAAGTTTCTAAAATATAGTTCTAAACATGTACTTGTTTGGGGTCAATATTAACAAAAATTTCAGTTCGCGCTTCGCGCTCGCATTGTTTGTTAAGCAAGACAGGTATGTATCATGATTACAAAAATTTGCTTATAATGTCCTTTTTTGGTCTGCATATAAAAAATCAGCTTCGCGCTCGCATTATTTGAGCAGTGAGATACATATCCGTTTAATGGCACTGTCCTTAAAATGTCCCTATTAGGTCAGTATACCTGGCAACTGAGCGCGCTTTGCGCGCTCATTAAGTGACTCAAAAATTTTGCTGGTGCCCCCCCAATGCCGTGACTCACGGTACGCCACTGATCATGAATATTCATTAGGTGGGCTGATGTCACATCTCCACTTTCCTTTTTCTTATGTTATTACATGCAATCATAAATGTTTCATTTTTTCATACATTTGTAAACGATGGGTCTCCATTCTGATGAAATAAGTTGCGGCAGTAAATAACTAATGCACTTAATCAGTTGTCAATCCAATTGTTTTAGTTCTTGGTAGAAAATTTTTGAATAAACCTAATTTCATATGATAAAATACAAAAGAACAAGTGGGGATATGACATCAGCCAACCTAATGAATATTCATAAAGACATGCCTAGAACTTTAAAATTCAATAACTTTGTTATTTGTTATCCGATTTTGATCAAATTTTCAGCATTTTGCTTTGTGAATTTTACTCTATTTATTTAAGAAATATCTTAATTATCTAAAAAAAGGTATTTTACAATGAATTCTAATGCAACTCTTGTAGGATTATGAGTGTATCTGGATTCATTCCCTGCAGTCATGCCTTAATTTCACACAAATCAACTTCTATATCACGTCATCAAATATTACCTTGTGATTATCCAAGCTTGTGCATATATGTACCACATAGAAGGTATTAAATTATGTTCTATATATACATTATGGTCTTTCAGGATATATAATATAACTTGTTGACATCATTTTTTCATTAAATTGGCATTCTTATTTTGGTGTAAAACTTGGATAAGTGATTATGGAAATTGTACGGTAATGAAATAAAGTCATATTTTATCAAATAAAGGGAAAATTCACCCTGACAAGTTGGTTTTAATAGAAACAGAAAGATAATAGAGAAAATTACTGGTGAAGGATTGATGAAAATCTATCAAAGAATACAAGTTATGAATTTCATAGTTCTTTATTTTTGACATTATCTGTGAGCAGCTCCCCAAATATAACGTAATATTAATTCCAAATGTCCAGATTATTTAACAGAACATGATGAACAATAGATTTTTTTCTTAAAGAAAAAGGGTTAAAGAAAAAGGGGGTATGAAATGATGCGTCTGATGCAAAAATTATATCACAAATTGTTGAGAAATCATTTTGGGGGATATATTTCAAACAACATATAGAAGAGCTGGTCGAGGGGGGGAGATGAATTTTTCAACAAGATAACGAAAAAAAATTGAATTTCCCAGAAAATTATGAATAATCACTTTTAATTGAATTTCATGCAACTGTATGTTTCTCTTTATTTTCAGCTGTTATTTTCTGCTGTTAGTTCTGCTGTTAGTTTGCCTTTCAACACAAAACCTCATATCACCAAATCACTCCTCGACAATAATTGTGAAAGACTGCCCTCTTTAGTCAATATTGATATAGTCTTTTCATGATACTTATGAAGGGGGAGTTTGTAGTAGTTTGGAGAATGATCACAGAGCCCAGTGATTTCCTGAATACCCTATAAGATTTCCTGAATAATGCTCATGCCCAAATTAAATCATTGAAGTAATGAATAATTCATTTATAATGCTGCCAGAATTTATAGTAATGCTCAAATATAGGAATTCACTTAAACATAATTTTTAATTGAAATGCCACATCCTCTGTTTATAACCCCTGTCTATAATTCTCCCCTCTGAAGTTCATCCTCTTCATTCCTTTTCTTCCTTCATCCAGTCCTTGTCTTTAAGAATAAGATAACAATTTACTCAGAGATGAAGTCATCTTTTTCCTCTTTCCATCTCTTTTCATCCTCCCCCTTTTTTTTTGGGGGGGGGGGGTGAGGGGGATATTTTCTCATCTTTTACCCTTTTTTCATTGGTTGAAAAATCATGGGGTTTGCTGGCCGCTCCCTCCCCCAGGAGTAGCACCTCTCCAGCTTGCCAAGTGTGCTTTTCTTCCCTTTTTTGTGGGGGGGGGGGGATAAAGCTGGCCGAGACCCTTTTTTTCTGATCCACAGGACCATCTTTGATGATGTGATATCTGTAACATTGAGAAGTGACCTAAATGATATGAGGAATTTCATGAAAGAAAATTATGTACTCAGAAGAAAGACAGACTGCTGAGAAGACAAAATAAACCCAAACATATGGTGTCGTCATTCTCTCTTTGAAGCCCAATAAAGTTATTTCATTATTCAATTTCATCCTAGACCAGTGAAATTTACAAATATCAAAAGGGTAACCTTGACAATCCATTTGAGGTCACCTATTTCCGAGGAATGAAAGGAAAAAATCAATCTTTTGACAGTGGAAAGCAATTCCCCTAACCATCTGTTACCTGCTATAACTCAAAGTCAAACAGACATTGAATATATCCAGGATGTAGCTGACCAGGGACAGAAATAATTTTCATTTCTTAGGGGGCTATTTTTTCCCCTTCACATTGGAGCAATAGGTGAATTTTGGGGCTACTTTTTAAAAATGAGTATTTATGGAGTAAATGCAAACAACATTATTCTCTCATAAGTAGAATATTGATTTTTCTAAACATTCTAGAACACTGTTTGTGAGACCTTGGGGTGACTGTTGAAAAGATAGTCACCCCAAAGCATACAATTGGGGAATTTTAGGGGCAATTTGGGCTGTCACGAGGGCGAAATCACCTGTCGACGACCGTGTGTGTTTCTTATGCTGAAAAGGACAACCACATTTTGCTGGTCAAGAATGACTGAGTTAAAATTGATTCTTCATTACTATTTTTATATGTAGGATCTGTTGTCCAGCATTACAGAACCTGTCACAACAATCCTTATGGTCAATTTTTTTCTGAAATAAATTTATTAAGTGATTCTGACCTGATTATAAATTTTGGTCATCACCCTTGAACCCTTTCTTTAATCCTTATCTAAAATACCATGCACAATCTGATCCTATGAGTAAGTAAGGGACCAGTAAGAAACTTTGACAAGTTCAAATACTAATTCTAGTTTGCCAAAGATACCTGATAATATTCAATATCATTTCATAACCAACTATTTGCAATTATTTGTCAATACCTAGTTGAGATATCAACTTATCAAGGAAGGCATGCAAAATTAAATAATCAGAAAACAAAATGGATGATTAAAACTATAGATATTTGCTCAATTTCCCATTTCATGAATTTGAATTTATATTTGAATGAGAGCTTGAATTTGATAATTTAGAGCAAACAAATTATCCTAGAAATATAGGAGACCCCAAAGAGTTAACTTTCAAGCATTAAGTTTTTAACCTTGGTGTTAGAATTTGAAAGAGAGAAAGGAAAAGAAATATGAAAGAAAGAAAAAGTAAAGAAAATAAATGAAAAGAAGGAAAGAAAATGAATGAAGATGGAAAGAGAGGGGAGGCAGATGACCATATGAAAAAAAAGATAAAGGAAATGGGAGAGGGAGAGAAACGGGGAATAACAGAGAGATATAAAGAGAGACAGATGATAAGGAGGTAGCTGAGAAAGGGAAATGAAGGGGAGAATGAAGAAGTGAAAGATGTAAGAAAAGAGGTCTTGCCGGGGAGAGGTAGAATAGAGGAATGAGGATATATATATATGTATGCATACATCCTACGTAAGGGCGAAGTCTATGAATGGGTTTATTCCATTATAATACACATTTAGACGTTAAGTCGAAGGTAGAGGGCGTTAAGGCGCACTGCGAACACTGAAAGAGGACAAAGAAATTCGCCTTAACTGCAGATGTAGAAATATTTCATATATATATACATATATATATACATACAAATATATATATATATATATATATATATATATATATGTAAATCTAAAGGGAATATAAACTTCAGTTACAAAATTGTGAAGGGGGAGATACAGAGAGAGAGATAAAGAGAGACTCAGAGGGAAAGAGGGGGGGGGGGGGAGAGAGACAGTCCGGAAATGATTAGAGCAAATTAAATATGATTTATCTCTGGTTCTATTTACCCTGCCTGTGATTGGTATCTGGAGTACAGTTTGACTACAGGTCAGAGGTCAAGTTTGCCAAAGAGAAGCCGACCTTTGGCCAGATAGAGACACTTAAAGACCTGGTTTGGCAGGAGAGAGACGATTTACGAGACACTTGTTTTGAAGTTGATGGGACAAGTCCAGCATTTTTATGATGGCAAAGGAAGATAATCTTGTATTTACGGGATTCTATTCCCCCTAGAGTTTCGAATGAAGTTTAGGTGATTTAAATGAAGAGCAGTAACTGTCGCAATGAATGCACAGAGTCTAAGATATGACCGAGTTATCGGGAGGGTGAACCCCCAGTTTCGAATAAAGTTTAGGCGATTTAAACGAAGAGCAGTAACTGTCGCAATGCATGCACAGAGTCTGAGATATGACCAAGTTATCGGGAGGGTGAACCCAGATTTGAATAAAGTTTAGGTGATTTAAACGTAGAGCAGGAACTGTCGCAATGCATGCACAGAGTCTAAGATATGACCGAGTTATTGGGAGGGTGAACCCAGTTTCGAATAAAGTTTAGGCGATTTAAACGTAGAGCAGGAACTGTCGCAACGCATGCACAGAGTCTAAGATATGACCGAGTTATCGGGAGGGTGAACCCCCGAGGGGGGGGGGCACTGGACCAAAAAAGTAGTGGGTATGTGCCGCAGGCGAGACAAAAAACGGGGGCCTTGGAGCGGGCTTATTGTAAAAAGGAGGGTCATCGGAACGGGCTTCGGAACGACAAATGTTTGTGAAAACGGGGGTCCTTGGAACGGGTCGCCTGCGTGTGATTGCGTATTCATCCCTATGGAACGGGTATACGTGCATGCAGCTAGCCCGGCGGCACGGGCGCCGGGTGCGCTAGCGTAGATGCGATGGTCGGACAGCGCTCTGCGGCCGCTTTTCACCAAATTTGCGGCTCATTGTAGCAGATCAATACGGCTGGAACGTCGTAACGGAAAATATGCGAAGCTTTGAAGCGGATTTCTTTCTTCTTTTTTCTCGATCAAGAAGAAAATGCTATGCTTTGGAGCGGCTTTCTTTGTTCTTTTTCTCAATAAGACAAAAATGCTATGCCTTGGAACGGAAATTTGAGTGTAAAAATGGGGGTCCCCTCCGCGGCACATACCCACTATGCATTATATACTGAGTGCCCGCCCCGGGGGTGAACCCCCAGTTTCGAATAAAGTTTAGGCGATTTAAACGAAGAGCAGTAACTGTCGCAATGCATGCACAGAGTCTAAGATATGACCGAGTTATCGGGAGGGTGAATTGGCTGGATTGAAAGTGACAAATGAAGGGAGACAGGATATAAGGGTTTGAATGATAATGTGATCAAGTTTTTCTGGCAATGCATGGCTCTCAAATCAGATTTCAATATTTTTCACACAAGTTGACAAGAAATAGCCCCCTCTTTGTTATGTAGATGTCGAATGGACGATGACAAGAAAAGGGCGATTATTGCCATTGTTGCAAGGAAGCCTATATGCCGCCTCATAGGCTGCCAGGTTTAGGGTTGGCTGTAAGGAAGAGGTTTCTTTTTTCGTTTCAAAATGTTTGTGCAATATGTATCTAACTGAGGAAACTACATAGATATCACTAGACCATATTCATTATTATAGACAGGTGTGATGAGTGGGTATTCTGCATGGGGGGCGAGGGTTGGGGCTAGATGATCCAAAGGTATTATGATTTAAGAGTTACATGACACAAAGGCCTCCTTTTTGATAGATTTTTTTCTCCCCTCCTGCTTCTTCCCATTCCCCTATTTTTCTACTTTTTTTAAATCGGAGGGGTACCTTCCCCTGCCCCCTTAACACTCATATCACCGCCCCTGCCTCTAGAAATTTGCCAATGAACATGCACTTGTGTATCAAATTACTGTTTTGGTAAATCACAATACCCAAGAAAAAAATCATGGTAGATAAAAAAAAAAGAATGTTTGACATGATCTTTTTACTTATTCTTCTTCATAAAAACAAAAAGAGAGGAGCATGTGCCCTCCTGCCAGTACCACTACACCTGGGTAAGGAGTGACAAAAGACAGTAAATATCTTGCCAAAGCATGATTGGGGCAATATTATTAGCACAATTTTCCATTAATTACTTTTAAAGCTAACTTTTCAAGATAATCAGGAGCAAAACTGAATTACATGGCAGTTCTTTTTTTGGAACAAGAGCACCATTAAAACTAAACAACAACTGGAATTCTTCAATTGAAACAATGAGATATGCCTACAATGCATTAATGATATAAACATCATGCAACGTGTAGCAAATGTATACAATTTTCAGTTCCTTTTATCACGATTTGCCCACCATTCGTTGCTTTTACGATGCAATGCTCGGTTTCTGACCATGTTGAAAGCCTATAACTCTTCATTATGGGTTATAATGCCAACAGGTTAGTTTATCACATAAATATCACAACACAGACCAAGCAGTTACCAGACCTACCTACATCCTTTCTGCAGGTGAAACACTCCAGGGACGGCGCCTCGTGAGGGGGGAGGGGCAGGGGGTGACCACCCCATATGTTTTTCGATTAGTGGCGAAAAAGAGGGAGAATAAAGAAAGAAAGAAGAAAAGAGAGTAGGCCTATTTTATAAGAGGGATGGGCCGTGTTACTCTATGATACCCTTATTATTCATTGAAAAAAAATGATGACATTACCTTTACGTCATCTTGCTCCTACATCAAACTATCCCGGCGCCACCCCCGATGTGGAAATATCATCTATGGTATCAACATCACGCACATGCCAGTATAAACACGGGACTAGGGAGGAAGAAAAAGGAAACGGATGTGATTCTGTTCTCCATGATGTATTGAAAAAGAGGTCAGTGAAAAGGTTGGTGCTGCTAATATTTTGTAATTATAAACTACCGTAAATCATCAATGCGATCGTGTTTGCATTCGATTATTCTGTAGAGTGTATAATGAGGAGCTCTTTGTGAAACTCAGACAAAATAAATATGCAGTCATTTTTTTTTTTAGACAAAGAGAAGCATAGAATGATTCTTGTCAAACAACTATGAAGAGGGGAATAGCACTAACAATTTCCTGGTTATTCAACCCTGGTTATTCAATGCATAAACTTGATGATCATCCCCACTTTGCAATCAAACAGAATTATTACATAAACAAGTAAAATTGCAGTTTAAGATCAAAGTTATATCGTACTTAAAGGACAAGTCCACATCAACAAAAAGTTGATTGGAATTAAAGGAGAAAAATGAAATCCAAAAAGCCTAACACTCAGAATTTCATCAAAATCAAGTTTAAGATAAGAAAGTTATGACATTTTAAAGTTTTGCATAATTTTACAAAACAGTAATATGCACATCCTTGATGGTATGCAAATGAAGGGACAGACAACGTCATACACTCATTATTTCTTTTGTATTTCATTATATGAAATATGAAATATTTTAATATTCTCCTCATTGTCATGTGAAACAAAGGTTTATTCCTCCCTGAACATGAGGTACTACCACTGTGTGAATATTTTTTAGTTCCGTCGAGTTTGTCATTATTGTCAAATCAAACAATAAAAACAAAAAAATAGTGAGTGAAGGACATCATCGATTGTCCCTTTTGCATATCACTTAATAATTGTGCTACAACTGTATCATGAAAATTAAAAATAAAAGCAAAAGTTTAAAATGTCATAACTTTCTTATTTTTACATCCGATTTTGATGGAATTTTCGGGGTTTTGCTATTTGATTTTCCTCTATTGATTAAAATCAACATTTTTCTGAGGTGGACTTGACCTTTAAGAATCCCCGGTCTCTCTGTTTCTCCGTCTCTCAACTATCTTTCCTGTTATAATGTTTATATCAATCTTTCTACAGTTTCACTGGCATCACTAATGCATTGTTGGTTATTTCATAAATGGTGAACATCTTAAGTATTAGGCAGAAGAAACAGTAAGTCAAGGAAAGATGATATACTCTGTGATAGTAAAAAAAAAGCCAAGGGAGTCAGGTTAACTTATCATTCATTACAGATGCTGCATCAATTTCATTTCCACTACCCTCTATATTCCACGAAAAAGAGGCAAAAATAAGCGCGGAAGAGGGGTGCAAACAGATTATGTGCTCCCTTTCTATGGTACAATATACATCTTTGCTTTGCCCCTAAAAATAAATAGTTGGAAAAAAATTATTTTTCAGAAATATAGGCTTATCCGAGAGTCCCCCAATGAATACAAGGCAAAAGCAATTTTGTGTCTCACCCACTTATGAAAATAACCAGAAATATCGTGATTTGCGAGGGCATGCAACAGAATTGTATCAAAACATCATTGTGAAATGACTCGGATGGAATAACACTGTCATAATAAGCCTTGCACGTACACTTTAACGTTGACCTGAAGATGACCTTTGACCTTACCATGTGACCTCCAACTGCAGCATAACATGCAGGTCCCCCAAAGTCCATCTACCATCCAAGTTTGGTTGAAAAGTGACTTACGGTTGTGGAGTTAGGTGTCATAAGTCTTGCATGTAAACATTAACGTTGACCTGAAAATGACCTTTGACCTTACCATGTGACCTCCGACTGCAGCCTAACATGCAGGTCCCCCAAGTCCAACTACCATCTAAGTTTGGTTGAAAAGTGACTTACGGTTGCGGAGTTAGGTGTCATAAGAGAGTCTTGCATGTGAACTTTAATGTTGACCTGAAAATGACCTTTGACCTTACCGTGTGAACTCCGACTGCAGCATAAGATGCATGTGCCCCAAGTCCATCTACCATCCAAGTTTGGTTGAGAAGTGACTTACGGTTGCGGAGTTAGGTGTCATAAGAGCGTCTTGCATGTAAACTTTAACATTGACCTGAAAATGACCTTTGACCTTACCATGTGACCTCCGACTGCAGCATAAGATGCACGTCCCCCAAGTCCATCTACCATCCAAGTTTGGTTGAAAAGAGACTTACGGTTGCAGAGTTAGGTGTCATAAGAGAGTCTTGCATGTAAACTTTAACGTTGACCTGAAAATGACCTTTGACCCTACCATGTGACCTCCGACTGCAGCATAACATGCAGATCCCCTAAGTACATCTACCATCCAAGTTTGGTTGAAAAGTGTCTTACGGTTGCGGAGTTAGGAGTCATAAGAGAGTCTTGCATGTAAACTTTAACGTTGACCTGAAAATGACCTTTGACCGTACCATGTGACCTCGGACTGCAGCCTAACATGCAGGTTCCCCAAGTCCATCTACCATCCAAGTTTGGTTGAAAAGTGACTTACGGTTGCGGAGTTAGGTGTCATAAGAGAGTCTTGCATGTTAACTTTAACGTTGACCTGAAAATGACCTTTGACCTTACCATGTGACCTCCGACTGCAGCATAACATGCAGGTCCCCCAAGTCCATCTACCATCCAAGTTTGGTTGAAAAGCGACTTATGGTTGTGGAGTTATGTGTCATTGGGTTTGTGACGGACGGACGATGGACGACTGACGGACGACGGACAGACGACATTTGGATCCCTAAGTCTCGCCTTCACCTCTGGTGGGCGAGACAAAAATGAATGGCATTAGACCAACTGATGAGTGGACGAGTTGGTAATAGACGAATTGCCAATTTAGCCTTCTATTCCCCTCCCACCCTACCATGAAAACCCTGATAATCAGGAAGTCATCAATCAATCAATTCTTGATGTCGCCTTTCATCATCCTCATCCGACATCCTCCATCTCTCAGCTTTCACTGGAAAATAGCCTCCATGAAATCACGCCAGCTCAGCCATACCCAAACAAAAACATACAACGAGAACTAGAACTAGGGGCACGTTCACATAAAATATTTACCCCTCGCTTGCCTCGGTTGACCTGTTAAGGCAAGCGAAGGATCATGGACCGCCCCGTGGCGTTTCTCGTACATGGAGGAAGTAGAGAATGTGCACATATTGTGTGTATTTAAGACACCATGGAGATCTGTTTTAAGCATCTTCACGATGTAACCTTAGAATGTCTATAATGGAACCAATGGCTGAGGCAAAACCATCTGTAAATAGACTTGTGTGATAAAACATAAAATGTCATAAAGCTTGGCCAACGTCTTTGGCAAATTGAAAGATTTGATATTGTAAATAATATCACCCTAACTTTCTGATCAAATTTTGTTTGTCTTATATACCTTGCAACCACTCAAACAGCATCATGAAAGTCAAAGTGTCTCGAAGGAATTTTGAATAAATCTTAAGCATATAAAATGTTTATTTACTTGTATCAGTAGTTGTTGATATCATAAGAGGGTATATGTGAATAATCATGATGAATAAAGTAATGATATCAATTTTATATGGAAATATTTGGGAATCCCTTTTTCACAAATTAAACTTCCAAATAAATGCAAAGATGGGTTATCAGTTTCTTTACAGTTTTTAATGCATAAGCAATGAACACATGAATCACATACATCAGATAAATAGTATATGTACATTAAAATTGAAAATCCTACATAAAAATGAATGAATAATAAATTAATACATTGAAATCCAAATCAATACATTATTCAACAAATGAATAATACATGAAAATAAACAGAAATCACCATTAATGAAAGAAAACTTTATAACAAATGAACAATGTATACATAAATGAGTCTCATATGGATGAATGATCAAAAACTTGTATCTATAAAAGAGAATCCATATACACGATTACAATGATCATGGTAAAAAATACAAAATAAATGAATTATGAATCATGTATTGTAAATCATATTCAAATGAATAAATCATAAAGATACAAACTTTGTATACAATATAAACATAACAATTAATAGAATTGAATACAATCTCTCCTAAGCTAATGACATAACCCCAAAATTGGAGATTAGCTTTTTAGTGTGAACAACCCCCTATGATGGGAAGTATTATGATTTAGGGCTGACAAATAAGACTAGGCTGTCAAAACATACAGTTTATCTTCATCTCCTGGTTGTAAATCTACCATCTCATTTAATTCCTTCTCTTCATTTTCCTTTCATATTTCCTCTGCCCCCCCCCCCTCCCTGCCCCTTTCTCTGTCATTGGCTCTGCCCCAAAATAATTTTGCCTGGCAAGTTCAGGGTCACTGCAAGGCTTAGGAGGCTGGTGTAGATTGTGAATGTGTAAAGGACTATAGGCAGAAAGAAAGACTGAATAATCTTCCCTCATTTTTTTTTAATGGAAAGTATATATGCATATAAAAACCAAACGATCAAATAATATGTTAGCTATTAAAGGTATATCATGCATGCAGCTTGGGGATTCATTATTAGACAATGCCAAATGGGAGCTTAGTAGGAAAGTGGTCTAATAATCATTTCCCAAACTCATACCTGCCAACCTTCTACAACCAAAAAAAGTATTTTTATAAGGAAAAAAAGTTATTTTTTGACAAAAAAAGAGTATTTTAAAAATGTGTCTCAATGTAACAATCGCCAGCCTGTTGTAGTGAAATCAGTGAAAAAAACATATGAAATGACTCTACTTGAAAACTTGATAATTCACCCTTTTAGAAATGTGCTCGTAGGCAATAATTTACTTGTTCTTTTCATAATAATAATAATAATATAGGGTATTTATATTGCGCACATATCCACCTTGTTAGGTGCTCAAGGCGCTCCTATATTACCCGGCTAAGCTAGGCGTTCTTAGCGCACACTGCTTTTAAGGAATTACTTCCTACCGGCACCCATTTACCTCACCTGGGTTGAGTGCAGCACATTGTGGATCAGTTTCTTGCCGAAGGAAATTACGCCATGGCTGGGATTCGAACCCACGGCCCTCATGCAACAAGTAATACAGGCCCGACAGTGATTTTTACCGGTCTGGGACTGTCTGACCGGTGCTAGTGTCATACGCTGTGTATAATACATACTCCCATGATCAGAAATTTAAAAAAAAAAGGTAACAAATCATACAAAAAGAGTATTGGTGTATTTATAGCAAAAAAGAGGAACAAATACTCTAAGGGAATGGTTGGCATGTCTGCAAACTGTATATCATAATGGTAATATGAACTGTAAATTCTTGATATTTTATAAATCAAGTCTCGCAATTTCTACAGTATTACTTGTTCTTAATTCATCGTCATCACTTCTCATTGGTATTCTGTAAGAGAAAAATTAATGAACCAACACATTACAAAAAACTATTATAATTCTTTCAAGGTCAGACAGCATTAATCAAGCAACCCAATTCATGAATTTCGAGTACTATACATAATTTTCACAGGTAAACTAAATTTAGCACAACCCTGAAATGGAGGAAGTCTTCTAAAGCATCCAGGATTTGGGCAAAAGTTCCAAATTCAAGCAAGATTATTCAGCTAACACCTTCTACATTCGGTGACACGACATTTGCTCCCGCGACAATTGCTCAGGGCTTAATTTTGTCCAAGATGTAGGTTTAGGCTTGGGGTTAATTAGGGTGATGTATATAGTGTTCAACCCAGGGTTGAAGTTGGTCATTCTATTAGTGTGTGAAATTTAGAATGGAGCAATTGTCACCAGAGCAAATGTCATGGAACGCTACATTCATATAACATTCTTTAAAACTCTAACAACAAGCATCCTTGTAATATTATAACTATTTAAATATTTCAGCATAAAACCAAACCACTGGGACTACTTGGTTCTTAATATCTTCCCAATCAAGCTTAATCTCTATCAATGCAATCAGTTACAGCAGCTGCGATATTAACCTTCGATATGCCACTGACTTTTATTATTTCATTTTTGTTCAAGTTTATCATTCATAACAGTACTAGTAAAATGATCAATTGAGCTCGGGGCGAACGATCCAGCACGTTTCTTTGTTGGTGTTGTTGTGCCATCACAAGTTTTTGATTAAATGAAGCAACCATGTCATGGCAAATTAATCAAACCTAAAAACGAGAAACTAATCACAATTATTACCCTTTCTTCTTGCTCCATGGCAGAGAGGTTAAATTCTTTGATTGAAGACAAATTGCCCATGAAAAAATCTTTCAATCATACTAAAAAATTGTGAGGCTTTTTACAAATGGATTGACGAGCAAGAATGCACTAAACGCAGAAAGAAAGATGGGGGATAAAATCCATGGAATATTGCCATGGTCATCTTGGCACTGGAGCAAAGAAAATACTTTTCAATTATAAAAAAAAAAAACAAGTCCTGAAAAGCGAAAAAGTTTGAGGAAAATTACTTCTTCAAAGAAAGATAGATCTGGCAAAACACTGTAAGTATAATGACATAGTATTTACTACAGGCAAGATGACATGCTACTATTAAACTAATAACTTTTCTATCCAGCCATTTTATTTTCAATCATAAATTTCCTACAAAAACCTTAAATACACTCATCCCCATTTTTTTGATAAAATGAACCAAAACTTAAATATGGAAAATACATTCTATTACAATTTGTCATAGAGTGATACTCCATGTATTTTTTATAGAAGAAAATAATAACCATTTCACATGAAATAGAAGGACATAAAAAGCTGCCTAATGTACCAAATAGTATTCATGAAAACTTCAAATGGATAAAAATGATGTATTCATGACTATCAAGGCTTTGCCTTCTACAAAGTGGATAAATCTCCCTTTTTTGTGACCAAATACATCCCTTTCATATGAAATGTGACTACTCTTTAGCACAAAATGGTATTGATAACCCTTCAGAGTGGATCAAGAATGATGTATTGACAATTTCCGATGGTTTGTAAATACGACAGGAGCTACAAACTGACAAATCTTTCCCTTGTTGTTTAGATCCCCCATCCACCCCCTTGGCCGACGCCCTTTTGTTCTCCGCAGGAAGCGAATGTTTTCAAGGGTTTTATACCCTTTTTTTAACCTACCTGTCAAATCCTAACGGTTCTTTCTGTTTCTTTGACACTTTGCTATGGTGGAGTATTATAGCCCTATCGGCAAGGATGAAACAGAAAGGGACCTTGTTAAGAACACCAATACAAAGCGACACAACCTGATTTCCCAATAAGCCACACTGCGAAGGGATCTTTCGGACTGTGTTCACAATTCTATCAAAGTTTTAGAAATTGCGATTTTGAGGAACAGTAACATCCAGTCAATTTGTATTTACTGTAAAACAAGCAAGCCTATGCAGACTACCTCTATTGTTTTTTTTTATTAATTTTTTTTTCTGATTTGCCCCCTCATCTCAATTATTATTTGGCTCTTTGCAACTCTGTTATCAAATTTATCGAAAATTTATAAAATATGATAGCGAGGAACAGGAATATCCAACAATTTATCAATACTGTCAAGCAAGCCAGCCTAATAAACTTTTGGTCACTATCAATAATCGCCTGCTGATTTGAAGAAAATTTCATGAATTTCCCTCTTGAATACTCAAATATATATAATTTCTGATTGCATCTAATTTGTATCAACAATCTATCTTTGAAGTCTCATAAGTGACAGCAAAATAGCTATTCAGCTTCAGAATACAAAAAAAAAAAAAAAAAACCCACCTGGCTAAGTATCTGGCAAAAGATGTCAATTTTGAAGAATTCATTGCACAAAACAATAACCTCCAAGGTATATCTATTGTATATACTTTAAAAAGTAGACTGCTGTGATGTACATGTGTATGCACTAAAAACAATATTTTTTCTGAAAAACATACATATACATGTACCATTCTGCAACTAAGAGTTTCTAGAAAACGTCAGATATTCAAGTATGAACACAGCATTTTGGATAAGACTTCAGAGTGTTAACAGGTAACTGTGAAGCACTATAGCTGGCAAGCTTAGTCATGTACTTAGTGGTGTTTGGTTGTTTTGTTCTGGCTTTCTTCTTTTGTTATTAAATAAAAGGTTGGGCAACACTTTCCACTCAACTATTTCCTGTTTTCCTCCCTCACTTTCCTTGACTCTGATTCTTTTTGTAATTTTTGACATTTTCCCTTGAAATGTTCCTTTCTTATTTCTGCTGTTTTTTCTCAACCTTTTTCTCCAAAAGTCGGACTACCATCATTCCTTGTTCTGCCCACCACATTATTTCCTTTTTTTGGAATATAAGTCTGTCTCTTCTCTCCCCCATTCTTAAAGGGGAAGTTCACCCTAACAAAAAGTTTATTGTAAAAGTAGCAGAAAAAATAATTGAAAATATTGGCGAAGGTTTGAAGTAAATCCATCAAAGGATAAAAAACTTATCAGAATTCTAATTATTTGATTTGTGACGTCATATGCGAGCAGCTTTCCTACATATCATATGGTAAAAATCAATGAAATGTCATTTTCTCAGGAAATTGAAAATAGTTTTTATTGTACCTTCAGTATATCAATACACAAATCATTTCACAGGCACTTCTAAAAAGAAAATACAAAATAATTCACCACAAACCATTAAAAAATTAAATTCATGCATTTTATATTACATAACGTATGGGGCAGCTGCTCATTTATGTCATCACAAATCAAAAACTTAAAATTCCAATAACTTTCTTAGCATTTAATTGATTTTCCTCAAACCTTCATCAACATTTTTTATCATTCTTTCTGCTATTTTGACAACAAACTATTGTCAGGGTGAATTTCCCCTTTGACTGCTTACAAGAGCCACTTCACCCCAAATGCCCTCCCATATTATAAATTTATGCCTTTTTTAACGTCCACTTTCCCTTGCCTTTTCAAAAGTCTACTTCATTGCTCTCCAGCCTTTTGATTTTTACCCCTCTACACTGTATTCCTCTCTATTGAACCAATGATGCTAAAGATTAATTTCCATTTAATGATACCCCCCCCCCCCCCCCCGGTCTGGAGTTCCTACCATCTACCACTTTTTTATTCTTCTATGTGCCCTTCTGAATCTCACATACTCAAAATTGTTACTCTTTCATGTTCCACTTCACCACACCCTTTTTTTCACTGATTCCCCACTACACCCTTAGTTGATTCTTCTTGATAGACGTAATTACATTACGCATACTAAGAATCTTGCTATAGGATTGGTCAAAAGTCAGTCACATGATAGAGGTGGTTTCCCGGGGGGGGGGGGGGGGGTACTCAAATCATATTTTGATGGGGGTGTGCCTCACGAAACCCTGAAATTGGGGTAAAATACGAGGTCTTGGGGACTAAATACATACCGGGTGGTGTGAAAAACAGGGTCTACAGAACAGGATCGCGGTACAGTAGGTACGGTGCACACTAGCGCTGTGCATGAATGTGGGGGTGCATGGAGCTGCTTGCAGAGGGAGTTGTGAAGCCGTGCGTGCAGCTCGTGCATGCGGTGCTAAGATGCTTCATACTGGGGGTTTTGCGAGCAGGGTGGGGTGGCTTCTGAATGGAAATTTTGTCATTCAGTGTATCTAGAGAACTGAAACTTAGGTCTGAAAAAGGGGTTCATCAAAGCGGCACGTCCCCGTACCACCAAAATATGTGAGCGCACTTCCCCCCCCCGGATAGTTTCCCCATCAATCATCACTTGCAGTGATGTAACTCTTGCGTTCGCTGATCACTTAAGCCCATAGGGTCATAATGCATTATAAATTAATCTGAGTACGTGCGTAATGAAGAGATCATTGCCCTTTGATTTTTTTTGGTCCATCAATCTCTATCACATGCAGTGATGATCGTGCAAGATCTAGATGCACGTGCACAGCTTACATACACATTAGCAGTAAAACTTTGCACAAAATAAAATTGCATTGCCCCTTCGATTGTTTTGTTGTGATGGTAAAATTCCTTTGTGAGGTCACAATAAATCTTGCTGGAGCAAGATCTAGATGCTTGCGCACAGCTTACATACGTGCTAGCATTAAAACAAGCATAATCGTTTTGACTGATTTTTTTTCCAAAGGAAACTTAAAAAAAAACTTTTTGTAGAGACGTATGGATATCGGTTCCTTTGTTTTTTTGATGGTTCCCGATGTGGAATATAAAGCATATAATCACCTCTTGATTTCAGGTGACGAGGCAAGCTATCACTTCCTCGGCAAGCTGGATGTACACCCTATCTTTCCTCAGCTTTGCTTAGGAAAGATAGCTACATCCAGCTTGCCTCGAAAGTGATAAGTTTGCCCATCACTCTAACCATCCATGATTATTTGCTTACTAGCTCCCCCCCCCTACTCTTTCACATAATTGTGAACCCAAAATTAACCCCTATCATCTCTTTTTTATTGTTTGACACTCCATTACATCCTACCTTCATTCGTCTTTATAAACCCCCCATATTCTTTCACATTTTGAACCCCCAATTTACCCCCACCATTCTTCCTATGACACTACCATAATTCTCCTTGATACTGTATATCTTTTCCCTACTATTTTTTCACATTCTGATCCAGCCCAATTATTCCCCACCATTTCCTAATGAACTCTAAAAGCTTGTTCTTCTTAAAGGACAGGTCCACCCCCAAAAAAAGTTGATTTGAATAAAAAGAGAAAAATCCAACAAGCATAACACTGAAAATTTCATCAAAATCGGATGTAAAATAAGAAAGTTATGACTCTTTTTAATGTTTGACACTCCATTACATCCTACCTTCATTCGTCTTTATAAACCCCCCATATTCTTTCACATTTTGAACCCCCAATTTACCCCCACCATTCTTCCTATGACACTACCATAATTCTCCTTGATACTGTATATCTTTTCCCTACTATTTTTTCACATTCTGATCCAGCCCAATTATTCCCCACCATTTCCTAATGAACTCTAAAAGCTTGTTCCTCTTAAATAAAGGACAAGTCCACCCCCCAAAAAAGTTGATTTGAATAAAAAGAGAAAAATCCAACAAGCATAACACTGAAAATTTCATCAAAATCGGATGTAAAATAAGAAAGTTATGACATTTTAAAGTTTCGCTTTAATTATACAAAACAGTTATATGCAAATCCTGGTCGGTATGCAAATGAAGAGACTGATGACGTCATCCACTCACAATTTCTTTTGTATTTTATTATATGAAATATTCTAATTTTCTCCTCATTGTCAAGTGAAACAACGATTAATTCCTCCCTGAGCCATTGTTTAATATTATATGGTTCAGTCAAGTTGGTCCGTATTGTCAAATTTGTAAAAAATGAAATATTGTATAATTCAAACAATAAAAAACAAAAGAAATAGTGAGTGAAGAGACATCATCAACTGACTCATTTGCATGTCACGTAGTTGTGCATATCACTGTTTTGTGAAAAATAAGCGAAACTTTAAAATGCCATAACTTATTTTACATCCGATTTTGATGAAATTTTCAGCGTTATGCTAGTTTGATTTTTCTCTATTTATACAAATCAACATTTTTCTGGGGTGGACTTGTCCTTTAATGATTTTTTTCTCCCTACTCTGTCACTTTATGAACCCTGAATTTACCCCTACCTCCCCCCTGTTCAGATTTATTAAATCTTTTCTCTCTTCACGCTCCCCCTTTTGACCCTACACCCCCCACACCCGTTCACCTCTACGAGTCCCCCTCTACATTTGATGCCCCACTACACCCTACCTTAATTCTTCCTGATAAATCTCTGTCTTTTCTCTCTGCTTGGATTCTTTTGAAGGGATGACAATGGGGGGTGATTTCAGCCTGTCTTCCGGTGTCCTTGCAGCCCTTTCATTCCAAGGTGTCGATGTTTAGCAGGCATACCTGGTGAGAAGAACAATAAAATCAACTTAAAGGTGAAATCCACTCCAAGGTGGAGACGGTTTATTTCCAGTTGGTCTAATGCCAATTCGTCCAATTGCCAACTCGTCTACCATCGTTTGGTCTACCATCAGCTCGTCCAATATCCACATGGTCTAACTGCCATTTAGTCCACTCACCATTTCATCTAATAGCCAGTTGGTCCAATAGCCATCTAGTCCATAAACCATTCAGTCTACCTGGACAAGTGTTAATTGGGCCAAATGAATGAAAAGAAACTGGGTATCAGACCAACTGGTTATGAGACGAAATGGCCATAGACGAACTGATTATTAGACGAAGTGATTATTGGACCAAATGGTTGTAAGACGAAATGTTGATGGACGGAATGGCATTGGACTGGCTGATTGAAAATTTCTATCTAAATATCATTCTATTTTTGGTATGATTTGTTGTTGATTTCTCCCATATTTCTTTTGACAAACTGTTATCCAAATAGGCAAACAAAGTTAAAAACAAACAATGCAATTCAAAATACAATTTCTCTAAATAATATTCCTAAAATATTATATAGTTGATATGTGTGTATCATTATTGTTTATACATCTCACTGTCCTTCTCATTCAACTGTTGATAGACCTTCTCCAGCATGATGATCTGATGCATGCCTCATAAAGAATTACTATGGTAACTTTTTCACTATAGGTGGTTTCAGACCGCCTCGAAGTTCGTCAGTTCCAGGTATTTTCTGATCGGGAAATTCACCCGATCAGAAAATACCAGGTAATATTGGCAGTGTGAAAGCAAATTACGCATAATCTCCAAGAAAGAAAAAAACACTAAATAGTAGGTACTTGTCAAAATTACGAGAACTTTCGCAGGGATTTTTCCAAGGTCGCAGGTATTTTGGCAATGTGAAAACAATTTACGGGAACATTTAGCCCAGCGTGTAGTTGGGATCGGGCGCCTTGGGTGGCTGCTGAGCTAGTGATTTGAATTTCGCGCCTCGATTGCTTATCAGACCATACTGCGCATGCTCGTAACTTCAGGAACTTATCCCGAAGGGTATTTTTTGGGGCGGTGTGAATGCAGGAATAAGTAATGGGTATTTTTTAGCCTAAAAAAAAGTTCTTGTAATTTAACGGGGATTCTTATGATCGAGTCAGTTTGAAACCACCTTTTGGTAACTTTGTAATGATGACAGTTACCATGGTAACATGGCTCAGCAGCCAATCACAATCAAGAATTCCATGGAAGTTACAAACATGGCAAATTTATCACACAGTTGTAAGTCTTTATTACCCCTTTCATAAACCCAATAAAACATATCCTCCAATTAGCCGCCTAAGAGTAATGCGGATAATGCAATAAAAATTGCGTTCACAAACTCCGAAAATTATCCGCATTATTTTTACGAGCGCCCGTCCTGAAAAAGGCGGATAATCGTCATGACAACTGGACACGCCCCCTCCGATGCGGTTGTGTTGGAAAAGGGTGACCTTGTGACCGCACCATGGCAATTATCCGCATTATTTGGAAATACGTTCATAAACTCAAAATCTTGTCCCGATGCCGCTATTATGCGGATAATAGCAGCATCAGAATAATGCGGATAACTCTTGTCCTCCTCTGATTTTACGACCAAATTATGCTGCTATTAGCCGCATAATTGGGTTTTATTGGGTTTATGAAAGGGGTATATGAAACCGGCCCCTGGAGTAGATTCTGTACAACGTACTAGATGGAAAACACACTGCAACATCGTCATGGAATTTTTTTCTACTATCTACATTAAAAAACCTTTCATAAGTTTAGACCTAGTTTTGATCTGCTTTAAAATAAAGTGGAACACAAGAAAAGGGTCAACATATTCAAGGAAAAATATCATTACCATTACATTTTATTCATTTGAAAAGGAAATGAATACATATTGAAAAATAGGAAATCATGAACATATTTTTTCATTTCTGTCTCACAGTCCTGCTGATTTGAGTGCCGCCGCCGCCGATCTGACACCTCGTATGAAGAAATGAAAGACAAATATTTTGAGAGATATAGCAACTATTTGACAGCTCCGGATTATCTGTTTCTGTAAAAGATTATCTTTTCTTTTCATCTTGGGGTGTTAAAGTTTAGAGACACTCCTACAGAACAGCATGGAACAAAATATTTTCTGGGATAATCCATTCACATAATATAACAAATATGCACTGTCAGTGAATTTTCTATTATCATTGTTTATCATGTTTCATCCCAGTTTTAGTGACTTCAAACATTTCCCCCGTTTTCGAGAGTTACTGTGTTATTATTTCATAAAGGAAATCATTGTTTGGTTTGAAGAAATAAGGGTAAAGCATTCGAACACAATGATAAAAAAAGAGATTATTTAACAAGGCCCTAAATGAAAATAGAGATTAATAAAGAGCGTTCCTGTTATCAACATTGTGTAGACATCAAATAATATTTACATCCCTTTCTAAGCTATAGTTTGTTGATACCATTGTGTACATTCTAAAAAAAATGGTCAAGTAAAGTTTCTTGTCATTAAAACAAGAAAAACCTATTAATTCTTTACAAGAATATTTTAATCATTTGAATAAGGTAACAATTCATATTTAATTTTTAGAGTGTATGTAAGGAGCCTTGGTTTGTGAAAGGTATGACGTGGAGAGAGGGCCGGTGGGGGGGGGGGGGCACTCAGTATAATTCCGAAGTCATAGCCTCAGGCTAGGAAATGCATGTACCACTGAACACACATTATGCATTTCATAAATTGGAGGAATTTAACTATTCAAACAAATGGAACACCTCTGGCAGTCTCGCCTGCATTACGCAATGCGATATAGCAGCAGTGCTGAATTTGAAAACAGCTATTGAATAATAATTCACAAAAGAATATACTCATATAATAAAACACTTTGTCCATTGACGAAAATCGACTTTTGATCATGATCATGCGACCTAAGATGTGTGCAAAACAATCATTCATACTTGATTACCATTATGTCTATGTTTCATGAACAAGATCAATAATTTATTAAAGTTATGATGACAATCCCACAAACACCCCAAATATGGCCAAAGTTCATTGACCCCAAATGACCTTTGACCTTCGTCATGTGACCTGAACTTCAGGCAGGACCTTCAGTGATACACCATTACCTTTATGTCTAAGTTAAGTAAGTTTCATAAACTAGGTCCATATACTTTCTAAGTTATGATGACATTTCAAAAAAGCTGATTGCTGATAATTTATTTCTTTACTTTTGATAATTTTTATAATTCATTTTCCATTTAGATCTACACATAGAAATCATATAAAGAATATAGAGCCTAACTCCTTTCCCCATGGTTTTAAACGTCGATGTAACCAACATCACAATAACTCGTGAGTCATAAAATGACTTTTATTGATAATATTTGAAAATGATTTATGCATTGGTCCAATTAATTGATAAGTTTATGATTTAAATTTCCAATGCTGTCAACCATCCGGTCATATTGATTACTTATATACGTGCGAGCAATTAAGAAATGTTTGTTGACAGCAAAATTGCATATCAAATGCGCGCATGCAGTAGTACAATTTTGCAATGTACAGGAGGCCATGGGGTAAAGTGTAGGATGTTTACCGTGTATTATTGACTTGCAAACATTTCAATATTTCGGAGAGTAAACAAATTACAATGCGTGTTTAGCGGCAACATAAAACAATTTCACTTTGATTTTCTGGAAAGTCTAAACTTGATTCACTCCGGCTGAAATACTATGCAGATCGGCAAACCGGCTGAAATATTCTGTTGATATAATTATGGCCGGCGTTTGTGATCCTATAATGATTGGACCAATATTATGTGAACAAATCAAGGATAGAATAATAAGGAGAGGAACTAGAACTGCAATCGTTTCAGAACGATGTGCATGCATTGACGCGTCTGATTGAAAGGTCAAGTCCACCTCAGAAAAAATGTTGATTTGAATCAATAGGGAAAAATCAGACAAGCACAATGCTGAAAATTTCATCAAAATCGGATGTAAAATAAGAAAGTTATGAAATTTCAAAGTTTCGCTTATTTTTAACAAAATAGTTATATGAACGAGCCAGTTACATCCGAATGAGAGAGATGATGATGTCACTCACTCAAAATGGCGCATGCACTGTCATGCATGAATGATTTTAGAAAATGAAATAAGAGGTACACACTAATGCATCATGGACAACATGTCTACCAAATGAATTTGGATGAGGAGCGGAGGCAGGGAAGGAATAAAAAAATTTACATGTTAATCAAAGTGGATTTTGGACATTTTGCCCTCCATAGGAAGTTGCATTCTCGAGTCAAACAGATTTCGTCCATTTTTAGACAATATGGCCGCTAAACAAAGAGAGAGAGAAGGGAGAGAAAGAAACGGAGAGAGTGATATGAATAAGCATACAAATTTCCCTGACAGTTCATTAACGTAACTCAATGTAAAGTACGTATCAGAACGATGTGCATGCATAATACGTTATGCCATAGACATTGTGTACAATTCTGTCGTTGATATTATGTGCATTGTAAGCAGTATACCATGTGTTCAGATTGATTTTTCTTGAAATTTTCTGTTGTAACCTATGTCGTATTTGGTATCACTAGAAAGAGTATTCTAATGCGGTGACATTGATACCACTTTTATTTGTGCGCAGGCAATAGACCGGAAGTAAATGCCATATAAAGAAATACATTAAAAATGACAGTTTTTCACAATAATTTTAAGCTGACGTCAGCTCTATGTCAGTTTCTGTCACAAAAGGTTGACGATCAGTTAGAGTATATATCAATACTCATATCTGCCAAGTTATAAAGGATAAGCTTCAATAATAAGGAAATGAGAACAAGTTGAAGTTGTGCTGGCATTATAGTGCATTTTTGCGTATTTTGCTGATTTTCAGGAGCATTTTTCTGATATTTTGTCAGTGGTAAGGTATATAGTTTTCT
Organism: Lytechinus pictus; assembly: GCF_037042905.1. Lineage (NCBI taxonomy): Eukaryota > Metazoa > Echinodermata > Echinoidea > Temnopleuroida > Toxopneustidae > Lytechinus > Lytechinus pictus. The sequence continues at coordinate 42,659,731 of NC_087249.1, forward strand.
GAATGGCATGAAAGGGCATATCTTGAACACCCTAAATCTAAAAAAGGGTACGGGTTTCGCCATGCATGGCGCAATGAGGAGCATTCAAAGGTAAGCGTTTTTGAAACTTTAGAGGGCGCTATTTAGATACCGAAAGGGCAATGATGCGTGAAAACTAACTCGTATGTATGATATGTTGCGAGTATCAATTCCTGAGAGTATGAGCTCAAAACAAATAAAAACAAGAAAGTTATGGCCATTTTACGATTTTTTGACTTTTCATTTCAATAAAAATGAAGTTTTTGAAGGAAGGCTATTTCGGATTTGAATTTAGGGCATGAAGCTGGCATTTTGAAGGTCAGGTTATACGTCGCAGATGATGGACCAACTCTTTGACTATCTATAGCAATTTGTTAGAAGTTTGTAGCATGCAGGATGCGGGAGTTAGGACGAGATTGATAATGGTATGCAAATGGACTTGAAATTTACAAAATGGCGCCTTGATGGTCATGCATCAGTGATTTTGGAAATTGGAAGACGAGGTGCACAACTAGGAATGCTGGACAACATGTCTACAAAGTTTGGATGAATTTGGATGAGGGACGGAGCCAGGGTAGAGCTAACAAAAACCATGTGTTAAACAAATGGGATTTTGTGGAAGAAGAAGAAGAAGAAGACGACGGAATAGGAATACGGAACAAGAACAATGCATTGTCGCCATTGGGCGTCAATGCAATAAGGAGGAGAAGAGAAGAAAAAGGGCGGGAAGAGGATATTTGTATTATACTACAAAGATTATTATTACTAAAACTGAGTGTATAAAACCAGTTGATAACAATATCATGAAAGAGATTCATAAATGCAAACTTAATAAACTTATAGGCCGGTATTCTCAAAGGAGGTTTAGTTAGTCCATGGACTAAATCGGTGGTTTAAACCTCCGATTTAGTCCATGGACTAAAATTTTGTATTCTCAAAGGTGATTTAGTCGGGGGTTTAGTTAGTCCACCGTTGGTGAATACCACCAAGGTTTAAACCATGGACTAAAATTTAGCCCGGGCTAATTAGTCCATGGTTTAAATTTAAACCCGGGCTAACTAAACCTCCTTTGAGAATACCGGCCATATTGTCAGCTGTTGAGTGATCATCATAATTACCTGTCTTGAAATTGTGTTAATATTTATTAACTGTGTCTGTGTTAAATTTATGGCAAAGATTTCCAAACACTGGCAGCGGCCTATGTCATAAACCGGTATAAACATGCGTTTTGCATATTCAGTTTTGTTTGTCACTTTAAAAGTATAAGTAATTTGATCTTCTAATTTTATTCTTTTAATTTCATTGGCTAGCCTATGGACCTGAGTTTGATTATTCAGGTTTCTTTTATAATAAGGTTTTCACGGATGAACAAAATTATAATATCATTGACATACGGGGCCGCAGAATGATTTTGAAACAGGGGGTGCATAAAATCACAATCATTTATTATGTCATGTTCATTTTCACTTTAGGGAGGGATCCATGCTGTCGCGCCCCTATTTTATTTTGATCATAGTGTGTCAAAGTAATTTTGATTGGGTGCGTATGACACTAGTCTTTAATTACACCCACCCCTTAAAAAGCGAATAAAAAATCGATTCTAGAATGTACACTGGTGTAACGCCAAGAAAAGTAATGAGATACCCTTTATAATTACTACTTGCTATTATAATAGCGCATAATCAAAGATCAAAACACTAACTTATACAAATTATTGTTAATGATATATATATTTCTTACAAACATATAGTAGGCCTATATAGAAATTAAAATATTATATCCAACATAAACAAATTGGTCATGAGAACATCAAGTGACGTGAATGAAGGAAATGTGGAAAAGGACGATGCAGTTAAAGGTAGGGATATCCAGCGGAGAAGATGGGCTAATTCACTGTCTTTTTAATTAATTGTCAATTTTTCCATTAATGTACGTTGTATATTTTTATTTTATCTGATATAATAGATATCATTATCTATTATTATCTAAAATAGGCCTATAAACAGAGAGGTAAATGCAAAAATTATATAAGAGAATTTCATCCCGAGAAGTCAGGTATAAATGCCAAATTCACAGCATAATCCCCATGTAATCACACTAATAATCAATCGAAATGCAATTTGTCATTAATATTTTCGATTGTAATGAGGTTGGATTCCTTTCTTCAAGAAAAAAGGCCGGAGACAGCATCCCTTTTTCCCTTTTTCACAGCGTTACAACGCACAAGCTATGTGTACATCCGGGAACTTTTGCAAATCAAGACCTATCGAGCAATGGCCGACCACGCTCCGCGCAATCACAGACGTTAAGTACGCGCGCCTATGGCGACTCCGCACTCTAGCGTAATTAGTATACATCTCTATGGGAGATTACCACATGGGAAGTGTGACCTTCCCACGAACCCAGGCACTGAAACCGTTGGAATTTGCCATTGTGTGGTCTTTTTGGCCAATCAGAGTGCAGTATTCTTGTTTTCAAGCTGATTTATGTACTTGGCAAATGAAAAGTGTGATCTTGACCCGATTAGACAAATTCTTATTTTGAAACCTATATCATTTCAAAGCATACATATTCAGCTTTACCATGATATAAAAATCATTTGGGCTCAAACAAAAATAAAGAGTGAAAATAGCAGCTTTTGTCAGGTGAAAATATTTATTTTGTAGCATATTTTAGATCAAAATTTTAACCTATATTACAAAATCTTTGAATAAATCCAAACACATGACCTGAAAGAATGATTCTTCTTCTTTACAATGGTACCAAATTCATGAAATTCGATGCACAATTAGAGCAGCAATGACCAAATGAAAAGAGGTGTTTTGGTCCGCATCAAGCTCATTAAATATGCAAAACATCTCAAGTCATGAATATCACTTGGATGAAAGAAGCCACTTTCTTGGGACCTGCGGTCTGACTGGACCCCTCTATATAATTATTGTAGAATTGCCTACGAAGATGGACACAGAGGTGAAACAAGTGGAATGCATCTGGCGGTCTCACCAGCATCACGCGATTCAATATAGCAGCAGTGCTGACTTTGAAAACTACTATAACTGGCACAAGATGTTCAGTGATACTTGGTTACTCTTATGTCCACGTTTTATGAACTAGACCAATACACTTACAGAGATATAATGGTAATTCAACAAATACCCCCAATATGGCCAAAGTTCATTGACCTTACATGACCTTTGACCTTGATCATGTGACCTGAAACTCGCACAGGATGTTCAGTGATACTTGATTACTCTAATGTCTAAGTTTCATGAATCAGATCCATAAACTTTCAAAGTTATGATGGTAATTCAACAGATACCCCCATTCGGCCAAAGTTCATTGACCTTTGACCTTGGTCATGTGACCTGAAATGCGCACAGGATGTTCAGTGATACTTGATTACTCTTATGTCCAAGTTTAATGAACTAGACCAAGATACTTTCAAAGTTATGATGGTAATTCAACAAATACCCCCAATTTGGCCAAAGTTCATTGACCCTAAATGACCTTTGACCTTGGTCATGTGACATGAAACTCAGGCAGGATGTTCAGTAAAACTTGATTAACCTTATGACCAAGTTTCATGAACTAGGTCCATATATTTTCTAAGTTATGATGACATTTCAAAAACTTAACCTTAGGTTAAGATTTTGATGTTGATACCCCCAACATGGTCTAAGTTAATTGACCCTTAATGACCTTTGACCTTGGTCATGTGACATGAAACTCAGGCAGGATATTCAGTAATACTTGATTAACCTTATGGCCAAGTTTCATGAACTAGGTCCATACACTTTCTAAGTTATGCTGTCATTTCAAAAACTTAACCTTCGGTTAAGATTTGGTGTTGACGCCGCCGCCGCCGTCGGAAAAGCGGCGCCTATAGTCTCACACTGCTATGCAGGTGAGACAAAAACAGAGAACAGCAGAACAAAAAAACAAAGAACAAGAAAAAAGTGGAAACACACACAAGGGATATGAAAATAAAAGGGAAAAGAGATAAAGATAATAGAGCAGGAATTCAACGCGCGGATAAAAAAAAAGAAAATAAGTTAAGGAGGCATGAAATGGTGAATTTAATGATATGATTATTCAAAATTGAGGAAATGATGACCTGTATAATTTCAGACATTATTTTTAAGTTTCTTTTAAAAAAAACAGAGGGATGGGCGTGTAATTATATCTTCACTAAGGGAGTTCCAGAGTCTTGGGCCATCATACATAAATGTTTTTTTTAGCTAACAGTGTTACCTCTTACCTCTATGGTATAATATACCTAATAGGGTCTATATATACAATACATTTACTTCAATTCAGTTCCTTGCCAAAATTTGACGAATATGTCATATTACCTTTACAAATTTGTATGTTACTTTTTCTTATATACAATGCACACTCCATTATTTTTTTTCACCTTAGATTTGAAATCAAATCAAAATCATAGATCAAGCAAAGTGTGATTCTACCTTTAAGATAGGAAATCACACCATAAACATCTTTACATGTGATTCGGAGCCTTACACAACCCACTCCAGCGATCAGCGCAAACAATGGACCGGAGAAACCGCACCGCGGCTTGTTACTGAATAAAGATAACGGACTGAAAAGGGGGGAATAATTACCTATGGACAGGGCTACAGTTGGTGGTTTGGTGGTGGAAAAGAAAAGGGGGCAATTTTCCAATAGAAAACTGAATGGATCTGGTCTTCGGCGGCAAGCATTGTGCTGGAGTGGAGTTCAATGTACGTGGAGTCCAGTGGCTTGGAAAAAATACAAAAAAATTATGGTTTTTATTAATTTTTTTTCTCCTTCAGAATTTATATCTCGTTTTCACTTCAATGCCTATCTGATCATATATTTCTCTTCGTTTTTAATCATATTATAAATGATATACATGCAAATCTGCACTAGAGTTTGATGTATATCTACCTTGACATGAATACAGTATAACTAACAGATCTAAATAAAAAAAGACTCATTAAGATAAATATTTTTCAACAAATGTCATCAGTCTTAGACTTTTCAGGAGGTTGAAATAAATGTCAGTCTGTTTTCAAAGGAAGACGCTGTACTACTGATGAACTTAAGTTCATTCAACCTACATCAGAACTGATCCAAGATATTTTCTTCACACTCACACACTCTCTCTCTCCCCTCTCTCTTTTCTTTCTTTCTTTCTTTCTTTCATCCCTACATTTCCTTACTTTTTTCTTTCTTCCAACCTTTCTTTCTCTCTCTCTCTTTAATTTCTTCTCACTAACGAGATTTTTGGTAAGACACGAGTGTCCATTATCTATTAAACTTCTTCCTCTTTTATTTATCTCTTTTCCCGAATGATCTTTTTGCTTTACCCAATAGAGATTTCTATTGCTGTCATACCTTCAATATTTTTTTTATATCTTCCCCATATCGCAATTGTTTTTCTCCTGCTTTCTCAAACACCATGTCATTCATTCATTTCTATTCTCTCTCTAGTATATAACTTTCTATATTTCTACATTTTTACCCTCTAAGCAATCATAAAAGAAGAAAACTAGCTTCTTTTGTCTTTTCCCATAATTCCGTTTTTTCATTTTGAAAATGACAAATCTTTGCTCAACAAAGTTTGATTATTTGGAAAATTAGTTTTCCTCTACCTGATAGTTTATAGTCATTCGTCATTTCCACTTCCCGAGTCAAGGGGTATTTTTCTAAGAGACTGGAGCACTCCCCCCCATCTCCATTTTTTTTTAGAAAACAGTATTGACAATTTTGAAACATCAATTTCTACACTCTTTGCAGAAATACCTTGCAGAAATTACCATCTTATGTGCAAAATGAATGACAGAATTTATTGTTCATAGGGTGCGTTTATCCGCCACTTTTTCACCCTAGAATCATGATCTGAATCATGATTCAAATCATGATTCTGCAGAATCACGATTGCGTTTAGTCGAAATTAAATATAATCATGATTAGAATCACAAACATGAACCACGAAAAAAGGGGCGTTTGGAAAGACGTTTCTGCAGAATCACGTACGAAAATGTTCGAATAAACGATATCATGATTTGAATCATGATTATATGACCTCACTGTGTCGGGCTACTTTCGGTTTGACTCTTGCCAAGCTCAAGGCTCTCTATATGCTCATTGTATGTACATGATTACTATTCATGCATTTCTTGTCATGTTCAAGTTCTGTGTTGGTCATCGCATCGTCCACTACTTTTCATTTTTTGGTCATGTCTTCAACTTCAAGTTCTAGTAAATTAATTAACTGGACAGACAATGATCTCAGTTGTTGTTGAGTATAGAGTGTCAATATTAAATTGGATCTACGCTGAAATTCACTTCCGAACACCATTTTGGATAAACTAACAAGATGAATAGAAGCATATGGACCCTATATGATAGAATTAAACAAAATTAGGTATAGACTGAATTCTGGAAGCAAAAGATTTTTCGAGAGCCGAAACACGTGCAAAAAACTTCCTCTGTCAAACTGCGCACTAGTGATGCGCACTGGATTGGCCCGAATCTGAGGAGATTCGCTGATTCTGTGATATCGTGATTCATGTTTGTGTTTTGAATCATGATTCAAATCATGATTCTGGATTGAGGTCGCATAAACGCAGCCATAATAGATTTACTTTTTTGAAGGAGGCGGGAGGTCACACTCAGATTACTTTCTTATACATTTTCAAATACCGTTTTGAAAATTCAAGAAGTTCACAGGTTAATATGTAACATAAGAAACTGACATGAATAGGTCCAATAAAGGTCAAGCAATTCTCATCAAAAAGGTTACATGAAAATTAATTCTCAACAAATTCTGATTTTACGCTATAAAAATTCAGTATTTTCTGTTGCTTTCATCAAATAGGCAATTCCATACGTGTTGTATGGGACATTTCGACAACAATTTCTAGTCTCTTATACCCCTTTCATAAACCCAATTATGTGGATAATATCCGCATAATTTGGTCGTAAATCGGAGCGGGACCAGAGTTATCCGCATTATTTCGATGCTGCAATTATCCGCATAATAGCGGCATCGGGACCAGATTTTGACTTTATGAACGCATTTCCAAAGTAATGCGGATAATTGCCATGGTGCGGTCACAAGGTCACCCTTTTCCAACACAACCCCATCGGAGGGGGTGTGTGCAGTTGCCATGACAATTATCCGCCTTTTTCAGGTCGGGCGCTCGTAAAAAAAAGTGCGGATTATTTTCGGAGTTTGTGAATGCAATTTTTATTGAATTATCCGCATTACTCTTAGGCAGATAATTGGAGGATGGGTTTATGAAAGGGGTATTAGCTGATTGGTGGAGCAATAAAAAATGATTTTTTTTATCAATAATAAAGTAATAGTTGGTAGTCATGTGAAAAACTGATTACAAACAAAATTTTTTTGATTATGGGTGAATTAATGGTGAAAATGTTGTGTGTCGTACAGGGCTCAGAAATGTCCCGTACGACACGCCACATTTTTACCTCTAATTCATCCATGCTGGGCAACATTTTTTTTGGGGTTGCCATTTTTTCATCTGACTATCAAGTAGTCACAAAACAAATTGAAATTCCTTGTTTGTTTGGACAGTAGGTTGAAAATTGTTGCGAAAATGGCTGATGTTTCTAGCATGGAATCACCCAAATGATACATGTATCGGGGGTAGAATTCCATGTTACAGGAAGGCTGTTTTCTGAGCCACCCCACCACAAAAGACCTGGAACATTTGTGTCATTTTGATGCACATCTCGTTCCACCACATGGTGAGTATGTACAAAGCAACATGGCTTGATATCACACATAAAACAGGGACAGCAGACGAAAAAAAAAAGGGTCAAATAATAGGCCATGTTCAGACGAGAACAAAACTCTTGGATTAGAATTATTTAAAGTTAGTGACTATAAGCAATCTTGAATATGTTATTTTCATCATTGTGCATATCACATTATTGTGCTTCAGAATATACTTGTAATTATTTTGTTTCTAATGCTCAATCAGTCAATGTAAAAGCTGTGAAATAAAATATGATTTTAAACTTGATTTAGTGTGGTGTGAATGGGTTTCAGAATACATTGTTTTCATCTATTAAAGGGATGGTCCGGGCTGAAAATATCTATATCTTAATACATAGACTAGCATTCACTGAGCAAAATGCCGAAAATTTCATCAATATCGGATAACAAATAATAAAGTTATTGAAGTTTAAAGTTTAGCAATATTTTGTGAAAACAGTCGTCATGAATATTCATTAGGTGGGCTGATGATGTCACATCTCCACTTTCCGTTTTCTTATGTTATAACGTAAAATCAAAATTTTTTCATTATTTCATACTTGAGTGAATAATATGTCTCCCTTATAATGAAATAAGTTGCAGCAATAAATATCTAATGCACTAAATCAGTTGTCAATCAAATTTTTCTAGTTCTTGGAGAATTTTTTTTGAATAAACCTTATTTAATATTATAAAATACAAAAGAACAAGTGGAGATGTGACATCATCAGCCCACCTAATGAATATTCATGACGACTGTTTTCACAAAATATTGCTAAACTTTAAAATTCAATAACTTTGTTATTTGTTATCGGATTTTGATGAAATTTTCGGCATTTTGCTCAGTGAATTCTACTCTATTTATTTAGCTATACATACTTTCAGCCCGGACCATCCCTCCACTTCATTATCTATATATTAATTCCCTTTTTCCCCCTTGGTGTTCAGATATCTGCCTTACTTATCATTTTTTTAATGCTTAATAGATGCTATGAAATCTGATTTAAACTATATTTAATGTGATGTGAATGGATCTTGATGCTTTTTTTTTTATCTATTAACCACTTCATTATAAAGGAATCCTTGTATATCCATTCTTGTTCAGACATATGAATTACTTATGATTTCTTCTAATGCTGAGTGTACATGCTGTGAAATGAGTTAAAACTTGATTTCGTGAGGTGTGAATGGATCTGGATGCATTTATTTTATCTATTAACCACTTCATTCTTTTTATGACCTCATGGCGCCAAACATTCCCCATGCCCTCTCTCCCTTTGATAATGATTAAAAACCTAGCGATGCATGGATGGGATTTATATTCCATTAAATGTGCAAAATTAATCATGGCTGTATTTATGGAATTTAGGCTGGATAGAGGAGGGGCGTATCGAGAAATATATTTCATTCAACATATCTATAGCTGGAATTCATAACTGTTAGGCATTTATCATTTCAAAGAAAAATGTAGAAATACCGCGTTCATTTTCCTTTTCTGAGTATAACGACTATGACAATCTACAATGCACATCAATATGACTTCCGACCCCCAAAAGTGAAATGAATAAATAAACAAATATTCATTCCCTGTATACAGTATGTTCAGTGCCTCAATATGTACCTTTTTGATCTGATGTAAAGGCTAAACTCATAAATTGCAAGTTGTTGTTTACAGCTGCTGTTCCTATAACCATGAATAACGTAAAGTTTTTTTTTTTATTTCTAATTGACCTTTAGATATCAGATTCAGTACCTGTATATAAAACGATGATACTAGGGTCATGATGAAAAGACCCCCCCCCCCAAAAAAAAAAAGAGAAGTAAACTCAAATAGTATCATTGGGTGGGTTTTTTTTTTGCATTAAGTGAAATAGATCATGAATAATCACAATAACAATGATTTCTCATCATTTCAATATTTTGAGAAAAAAAAATATGACTGAAGTGCCAGTAAATGACAATATTTCTGAAAATAAGATTTTAAAATTGATATAGGTCTAGATTGGTCTCTATAAAAGAACAATTTAAAATGAGGACTGAAAGGTGAGAATTGATAATTGTATTAATAAAAAAAATGATTGGTCTCTGTAAGTTATAGAATTATGCTGCATGAATGCAGAGAGCTTTGAGATTTCAGATAAACTAAGCTAGAAATATAATTATAATTTTCATTTTTACAGAAAATTTGGTAAGCAGATAAAACTAAAGATACCAAATATTTTGCCCCCAAACAGACTGAGAACACATTATTCCATGTGATAATGTAGCAATATCAACAAGAAATGACTAAAATTGTAAATGATCAAAATTTCAGAATGGTCTAAATTCAGATTCTTTCTAAAGGTTAGAGGGGGGGGGGGTGCAACATGAAGAGATAGGAATTGACTGGAACTTTCTGTGCACGGTTTGCCATAGTTTAGATTTACTGTTATCTTTATCGAACAACTGATTGTATTCTAATAGGGCCCAGAAAGGTTGTGGTAGGACCAGAGTGTCACATGTTAAAAATATCTGTTGCAACTAAAAAAAAAATGCCAATAGCTGGAATCATATAGTGCTTTTCTTTTGCCTGAGGATACAAAGCGCAACTATCATTACCCAGGCTTTAGCTTGGGCTACGTTCAAGGAATTAATCCTGCCAGGTACCCATTTACCTCACCTGGATAGAGTGCAGCAATGTGTGGATAAATTTCTTGACAAAAAACATGCCATGGCTAGGATTTGAACCCACGACCATCTGTTTGAAAGCCGAGAGTCAAACCTACTAGACCACAACATGCCAACATACATGTCATACATACAAGGGTCACTACAAGTGTCAGTTGCTGCATCGAGCCTGGGTAACCGGCAAGTGTCTGATAGTCACTAACTGATAGGGTTCGGTTTGCCTTTCCCTTAATCCAACACATCACAGTGTTTGCGGAGCTCTGCTAATCGCTTCTAGAAAACAAAAACCAATAGCAAATTACTTCTAGGGTAAACAAATCAAGCTCTATCTGGGCTTCAAACCCTTCAAAGATCTGCCAAAATGATACTTTGGTTATGTCACAGGTCCATTATTAGCAGAAAAGTCAATACATACAAGACCTGGACATTCTGGGCAATTCTGTGTGTTTTGAAGAATGTAAACTTGTGAGGATTTGCCTCCGGGGGAGCCACTTACATTGACGATTGGATACCATGCGCGACCCCAAAAACACGTAAAAAGGGTGTCTTTTTCAAGATAGGGCACGTTACGTACGTAACGTAATAAGGGTGTCAAAAACACTAAAATAATGAAAAAAGGGTATCTTTTTTCGCTAGAAGAGCTACGTGTTTAGGGTCAAATTAGCGAGGGTATAGAAAATTAGGACTAACATGTTTTATAAAGGATGTACTTTTTGCCCCAACAGTCAACATTACGTATTTAGAGTACGATTTACGCGAGGTGTGGGGCCGTATACTGAACCCAATGATGTGTAAAACCTTCACATTAAAATATCGCTGTACTTGTTTAGGGGTTCAATTCAGGGAATACTTGCCAAGAGTATTGTTTTGTTTCCAATACTTGTTAAGGGTAGGGTTTCACACGCCAATACTTGTTAAGGGGTGCATTTTCAGAATATGGAAAATACGTGTTTAGGGTGCTTTTAGAGACCCCATGGTCATGCATGATATCCACTCGTCAATGGAAGTGCCCCCCCCCCCCCCGGATTTGCCTACACAATCATGCTCAAAAGCAAGCTCTGCTTCAAAGTTATGAATCAAGTTGAAAAGCCTTTTCTAGTTTTCTGACGAATACAATCTTCAATCCTTATAGTTTTACCTCAGTTTACCATATTGAACATGACATTTAAATTTGGCTTGCCGGTACAAGATTGTTTGTGCTTATAAATGGCAATGTTCATTATTTAAGAGATGTATATAAAGACCAAATTACAATTTGTTAATGTTTATTACAGGATTGCAATAAAAATAAACTGGTAAAATCTTCTGTAATAAAGAAATCAGAAAAATATACTATGAAAACATTTTTAAAAATTTCAAAAAAAAAACAATTTTTATGCAAATTTAGTAATAATACCTCATCATTTCTTGAGTTTGAATAATTTATGATTATTAATGGCCAGATAATTCTGGGCTTACGGTATTTAGTGTGTCCAGACAGAAAATCTTGCTTGCAAGAACTATCCACATTCCGCATTCTGAATGCTTTTTGAAACACTAGTAACCTTCTAAGAATGAAAAAAATTAGAGAAACATGATGATTGACAGTACGTTTCCATTATTGCAATACACTTAATAGATCGGCAATCTGATATTTTCCTCTCTTCTGCATTTATCTGTGGTTTGAAATGGCAGGTGAATAGAATGTATAGCTCTCAGCTAATGACTGTTACATTCATGCACATATCAACTGGTGACAAGCAACACAATTTATATTCAGAGGCTAATTAGTGTCGTTTGAGAGTTTTGGTGTGTCGGTCCAAAGATAATTTTATGAGTTTGACAGTTAGAAGTAAGCGGGAATTGAATAAAAAGAGTCAGCTATAAGAGTTGTTCTATTTTTGAAAAGAGTATGAAGTATCTTTGTATTACTGAAGCAAGATAAAGGGAAAATTATAAAGATAGAAAAATGAGAAACATGAAGAGAGATGTGGGGATAGAAGGAAAGACAGAGAGACAGAGACAGTGGCCGGATTCATTATAATTCTAAATCTAGTTTACTGGAAATTAATGTGTAGTGAGAACGGTCGAAGCGATCTTCCAAACGGTTCAGAAAACCACCTCGCGATGTAGTTTTCAAGATCGCATTGCCTAGTTAAACTGGTTTTAGCGTGAGGACACAACCGTTCTTTGGGAAGCGATCTTCGCACACTTTGAGCCCGCTACTCCATACGACAGGTGTAGAATGTCTACGCTGCGGTTTCGAATTTTGCGCGAAATGTGTCGTCCCACTGAGAGTGTTTCCATAGCAACAAGATCACTTTACGTGAAGTGATTTTGAAAACCATTTTCGTGTGATAAAGTGGGAACCCTAGCAAAGCGATCTTCCAAACTGGTTTCCTGAACCGGTTTCCAGTAAACTAGTTTTATAAAGCGTAATGAGAACGGTGTCTAGTTTATCATGTTATATGAGCGCTTGAGGCAGTCTTGGAAGCTAATCTTCCAAACTGGTTCAGATAAAATCACCTCGCGATGTAGTTTTTAAAATAGAGGCCGTTCTCATTACGCTTTCTAAAACTAGTTTACTGGAAACCGATTCAGGAAACCACTTTGGAAGATCGCTTTGCTAGCGTTCCCACTTGATCACACGAAAGTGGTTTTCAAAATCACTTCATGTAAAGCGCTCTTGTTGCTGTGGAAATGCTCTCAGTGGGGTGACACGTTTCACGCGAAATTCGAAACCGCAGCATAGGCATTCTACACCTGTCGTGTGGAGTGAAATAAAAGAATTGAGTAGCGCGCTCAAAATGTGCGAAGATCGCTTCCCGAAGAACGGTTGTGTCCTCACTTACGCTAACACCAGTTTAACGAGGCAAAGCGATCTTGAAAACTACATCGCGAGGTGGTTTTCCAAACTGGTTTGGAAGATCGCTTCCAAGACCGCTTCGACCGTTCTCACTATGCGTTAAACTAGTTTCCACTAAACTAGTTTCCAGTAAACTAGTTTTAGGAACGTAGTGAGAACAGCCTCATAGATCACTGCCTCGTTAAACCAGTTTAAGTGTAGGTGAAGACATAACTGCTCTTTGGGAAGCAGTCTTCGCAAATGTTGTGCATAGAATGCCTATGCTGCGGTTTCAAATTTAGCAACAGGATCACTTTCTGTGAAGTTGTTCTGAAAACTACTTTCAGGCACAAATAGATGGGAACACTAGCAAGGAGATCTTCCAAACCAATATCCTGAGCCAGTTTCCACCAAACTAGTTTAAGAAAGTATACTGACCAGGGGCCACGGAACTGCTTTGAAAGTGGGGGGGGGGGGAACTGACCATGCAAAAATATACAATCAGATATTTACGTTTTTGTACACGGTTTTGGAAAAAAGTGGAAGGGGGGGTGCTGAAGCCCCTCTCCCCCTTCTGCGGCTCCTGCTGACAACGGGGACATGGACAGAAAGATGGAACTAAAGAGGTAGATAGATACAGATCACAACATAAAGAAACAAAATGCGGTGGACAAAAGGTAGGGATTAAAAGGTATATTTACTCTCAAAAGAATGTGCCCAGATATAAATTTCTGCCAGAGACTGGATGAAAGGGGGATATCAAATTATAAAAGGCAACTTTCTGGATGAAAAACTCTTGGGTAACACTGGGATTAAAATTCTATTATTCTAAAAGATACTCTAAACCAAGGCCTTCCAGTGACATATCAAATCCTGTTTGACTGATAGCGTAAAATGTTGCAAGATGAAAAAAAAAGCATCCTCATAAATTGTTCAATAACACCTGAAACCTATCATGAACATAAGTATTTAAAAAAGAAGAAAAGCAAAATGAAGAGACAGGTGGATTTGCGAGCAGAATGGAATTAAAAAAGCAGAATGTGATGTTTCAAACAAGTGGAACGCCTCTGGCAGTCTTGCATGCATCAAGCAATTCAATATAGCAAGTATTGAATAATAATTCACAAAATACACTATTCATATGATAATAAAATACTATGTTCTTTGAACATAAATGACCTTTGACCTTGATCCTATGACCTAAGACCTGTGCAAGACCATCAATGATACTTGATTACGCTTATGTCCACTTTTCATGAACTGGATCCATAAACTTTCAAAAGTATGATGGCTATTTAACAAATACACCCAACATAGCCAAAGTTCATTGACCTTTAAATGGTCATGTGACCTGAAACTCACTCAGGATATTGACTTATACTTGATTACTCTTATGTTCAAGTTTCATGAACTAGATCCATATACTTTCAAAGTTCTGGATTTTCAAAAACTGAAAGGGATGCTCCGGGCTGAATTTTTAAAATCATATCTGAACGAATAGAGTAAAATTCACAGAGCAAAATGCTGCAAATTTCATCAAAATCCGATAACAAATAACAAAGTTATTAAATTTTAGCAATATTTTGTGAAAACAGTTTATATGCAAGTCGTTATGAATATTCATTAAGTTGGCTGATGATGTCACATCCCCACTTTCCTTTTTCTTATGTTATCACATGAAATCATAATTGTTTCATTATTTCATACATGTGTGAATAATGTCTCCCTTATAATGAAATAAGATGCAGCAATGAATAACTAATGCACTAAATTTGTTGTCAATCCATTTTTTTAGTTCTTGGATGAAAAATTTGAATAAACCTAATTTCATATAATAAAATTCAAAAGAACAATTGGGATATGACATCATCAATTTGCTTATCGATTATTCATGAAGACATGCCTAGAACTGTTTCACCAGAAAATGCAAAACTTTGAAATGTCATAACTTCGTTATTCCTTGTTCGATTTATCTGTTCAAATCATATCTACTTCAACCTGGAGTACCTTTTATCCTTGGTTAAGAATTTGATTTTAATTCCCCTAACATGGTCTTAGTTCATTGACCCTACATGACCTTTGATCTTGGTCATGTGACCTGAAAATAAAGCAGGATATTAAGTTATACTTGAATAAACTAGGTCCATATACTTTCTAAGTTATGATGACATTTAAAAAACTTAACCTTGGTTAAGTTTTCAATGTTGACAACCCCGCCAACATCGTCAGGAAAACAGCGCCCATAATCTGGCTCTGCTATGCAGGCGAGACAAAATCAGATTTATTTCTCTTTTTTGATATTTTCTTTTCTAACCCCCTAACTACTGGTAAAAATGTCAGTTTATTTTCTATGAAAGAACCATGTAGAAGATGAATACTCTGTAGTCTGTATGCAATAAAAATGTGATATGCCTTAATATCATGAACATGCAAGAGGAAACGGGAGCTTGCAAAGAATGCAGAATAAAGAGTACAAGACTGATCCCAATTTTCTTCAACCCTAAGTTTATTTCAAACAGGATTTTGCTGATTATTTTGCAGGTCTATTCTTTTAGAATCAACAAGTTAATATCAATGACTTATATTCAAACAAACAAACAGATAATCTCCTTCCTACAGTTACTTAGGAATCCATGGATGAAATGAAACAAAATGAAAACCTTATACAAGAAAATAAGTATATAAAGAAAAACATTTCTCCACTGGTTTTGGGGGTGCAGCGCCCTCTCTTGTACAAGCCAAAGACAAGTCCAAATTCTGTTCCACACAATATCAAGGAAAACTGTATTCACCAAATTATATACCATTGAATACCGTGTCTTCTTTTGAAACAAAAGTACAAAACTTATCTTTTTTTAATAAGTAGCCCTATATGTATACAAAAAAGGTATGCAAATTTTGAACTGAACAAAATAAATGAATATCTGATTTGTATTGAATGTCAAATTACTCTGCTCCAGGACAGCTACACATTTATGTAGCGATTAAAGAATTTTACATTGGTTTGCTGGTAGACTAAATAGCTTGAACATAGGCCAATTGACACCCTCATCATTCTCTCACGTAATTATCCCTTGTAAAATCGTCCCAGTTCCAAGAATTAAATCTCAATACCGCCCCATATGCAGAGAAAGGTCTGGTAGATACAGACTAGTGTTTTCATCCCAGTGTTAAAATCAATGGTGTGACATATTGATTAGTTATTGAATGAATCCCATTCTTGAGAAGCAGAGGGGCATTAAGTCATATAGCTGTTCACAAAGCCAACACCCTTTTGCCTCTCAAAAGAGGATCGATAAAGAAGTAAGTGAGGCAGTAGATATAGACTAATGATTTCCTCCCAGTGTTAAAATCAATGGTAAGCGTATTGATCGGTTATTGAATGATGAGGACGCTGATAAAACATTTGCTAAAGCAGAATTGGGCTCCGTTTCATTGACACCTTATAACCAACAAATGCATTTTATTTTCAAGTAGATTTAGTTACTCCGAACCATGTTTGCATTCATGTGGTTTGTCATAAGGCAGAAAATATATGCATAGTTACAAAAATTAGTGGTAGCTACAGGATTATTGGTATAAAAGTGATTGAAAATGGCCTCATATTGTATATTCATAATATTGTCTTAAATAGTTTGAAATACCCATGCTAGTCATCATTCGATATTTAACATATCGTGTGAATTTTTGAATAATCAACCTAAAAACATTTTGGTGTAGTGGTTCTGACTCTCGCCTTGGAACGAGAGGGTCACATGTTCGAATCCCACCGCGGACAAGGGTGTGTTCAATCAATCTTGTAAACTATTCCGAGGCGCAGACACACAAGTCTGGAGGAGGTAGACTACATGTATTTCCTCCTGGGCAAGAGGGATCAATTTTAGAATCAATAGAGGGATGACTGATTGGAAGTATTTCTTGTTTGTTGGTTTGCCAGCCCTTCATCTGACAAATAATAGCCCCCTTTCTTCTACCAAACAATAGAGGGCTGATCTCACACCATTAATTATTCATGTAGTCAGACTTGATCATGAGATCATTATATAAGACTGGGAGCTATCTAGTTTATAATCCTGAGCTTGAAGTTAATCCTGTTTACGGCATTTTGGTGTAACCTTGCAAGAATCAAACCCCAATTTCAACTTCATTTCTGACCCTCCCCCTTCCCTCCCACCATCAATCATTTGATCACAAAAACTAGTAATTTTGCTCATGTTTTCAAAGCTGACATCCAAATGATCAGGTTTTAAACATTTAGCGCTAATGAAAGATTTCCATGTAACGCACATTATGTTTATGAATCGTCTTCTGAAAAATTCAAACAGGTGCTAATCTGCTAATAAAATAGGGAAAATAATAGTTAATCTCCTATTTTGTTGATTCCAAAATCTTATAGTATATAATGCTAATTCCTATCTACAGTCTCCAATAACTATCAGACAGATTCCTCCAATGTCATAGATAGTAATAGTATGTGTTTTTATACTGAATAGTCCTATGTCCTACGGGTTCTTCTATTAGATTATTTCATCATGTATAATCCAGGAGATTTAATCCTCGGTTTTATTTAAAAAATATACTAGCACTAGCTACATCATGATACATTGGATATATCTCCATTTACGAAACCCATCTCTAACCTTTCAATTCATGGATACCAATTTGAAACCCCAGCCCTAACTTTTTATCCTTGACAAATTAAACCTCCAGAAAATTAATATCACAGTAACAAAGTGGATTCACTTCCATCCACATTGCACACCCTTCTAAAATAGAGTGACTACCACTAATGAACGTATTGCCTGCATCGATGGATAATTGCCAGCACTTTGTTCATTTCTCCACTCAAAGGATGGGATAAGCCTAACTATCATCCAAAAATCTCCGTGGATATATTTTGGTGTCAAGACAAATCATGTCGAGGATTAAACCAAAGGAAAGGGAACAAGAAAAACAGTTTTGGGATGCTCCACATGCATGGCGAAGAAAATTGCCCTAATTTCTCGCACAATACCGTAATTACCCCCAATAACACTTCTTTGAGGCAATCCGATGATTACCATTGAAAACCAATCTAAGGCCTTTTGTCCGTAGATCTTGGTGTGCAAGTGAAGAAAGCCAAGTCAGATATTATGATAGTGTGGAGGAAACTTGTTTGTCAGTTTATAACAATAGGAACATACCCCCCTTCATTCAGACGGACAAGAAACCTACGAAATCGGTGCATCTCCACGGAGGCAAATTGATTTCTGTTGGCGTGAACAACAACACAGAATAAATGTGGCAGAGGGGATTGATTTTAGATGGCAGGAACAATGTAATGATAAAGTATCGTAGGATGCAAAAGTTTTTATCCCCAAATGAAAAAAGGATCAGGATATTTGTCAGTATCCCTATGAATCAAATAGAAATCTAGTTATCTCGTGGCAATTTTGTACATGTTCATATTTAAATCACGATGAAACTTTAAATTTCTAAAAATTAAAAAATTGCATGGAACACCCATTTTGCCTTACATGAATTTTTTGCTGTGAATAAATAAATTTATTTTTTTACAGAGATGTTCTCTGGTTCTGAAAATTTTCTTGAATTTAGCAATATTCAATGAGCAATTCTCAAATTATAGAAGGCAGTGTGTTCTTTGCACCCCCCCCCCCCACTCCGACTGGAACTGCCACTGGTATTATAATGCCCCAGAATAAGAATGAGAAGCAGAGGGAAGGGGAATTAAAGCCAGCAGCCCCAAAAAAAAGAAAAAAAAGAAAAGTTTTATTAATAAATCATGGGTATATTCATTAGGTTTATATCATGGGTATATTCATTAGGTTATCAACTTGTATAATTCATCACATTTATTAGGTTCGATAAAATACAAATTACTGCTTTTTAGAATATTCTCCTTTTTGTAATTTCATACACGATGTAAACAGCAAAATGTACCACTATACTGAAAAATAATTTTGATATATAATCACATAACTAGTAGTAAGAATAGTAATAATGATAATATGGTAGATTTTAAAGATCACATAAACTATATTCAACATAGTATGTATTCTACCGTGCTATATAAGAACTCTTGATATGATTGTTATTAATGAAATAGACATGATAGATGTGTTTGAAGTTTTGAAGTGAAGTTGTTTCCGGATGGTGCTTTCCTGACTTCCAGGGGTAAGCTCTTCCAGAGCTTTGGGGCTACACAAGTAAATGCTCGATCCCATAAGGTGGTTTCAGACCGCCTCGAAGTTCGCCAGTTCCAGGTATTCTCTGATCGGGAAATTTACCCCGATCAGAAAATACCAGGTATTTTGGCGGTCTGAAAGCAAACTACGCGTAATATCCCCGAAAGAAAATACCCGATAAATAGTAGGTACTTGGCGAAATTACGAGAACTTTCGCGGGGATTTTTCCAAGGTCGTGGGTATTTTGGCGGTCTGAAAGCAAATTACGGGAACTTTTAGCCCAGCGTGTCGTTGGGTGCGGCGCCGTGCATGGGTTGCTGCTGGGCTAGTGATTTTGAATTTCGCGCCTTGCTGCTTATCAGACCATACTGCGCATGCTCGTAACTTCAGGAACTTATCCTGAAGGGTATGTTTCAGGGCGGTGTGAATGCAGGAATAATTAATGGGTATTTTTTAGCCTAAAAATGTTCTCGTAATTTAACGGGGATTCTTGTGATCGAGGCGGTTTGAAACCACCTATAGTGTTACTTTTGTTTTGCAAGTGCATGTCATGTATAAGGATGGGTACTTCTTCTTCAAGTGTTTTTAAACAGGATTATCTTCAGTGTGAATGGGTCTAGAAAGAGAAGACATTCAGTCTATCTGCTGATGATAAGAATGGAATCGGGTGAATTCTCAAATGTCTAAATGGGATTACAGAGTGGTGTTGAAAGGATGAGGAAATTAGGGCTAAGTGAAGTTAAAGCTTTTGATGAAAAGGTCAAAATTCTTCTCGGTGAGAATAACCCTTGGTTTTTCTGGTCCCCCTTTTGGGGGCCTCTCTGAATCTTCTTTTCTTATTATCTACACGCACTGGGTCCATCTGGTCTGGTGAAGATGGCGTGACTAAAAACCCAAAACACCACAGCACTCTCGAATGCACTTAATAGCCTGTCTTTTTTTTTTTAGACAGTTTTGGTAAAGAATATAATCATGTGAACTTTGAATTATGTTCAAGGACTTTTATTCTAACTTTCAAAGCTACCCAAAATGGAGTAACCATTAAATTATCATTCATTGATTGATTCTTTGTGAAAATCTAATTTGACCATGTATCAGGTTTATCACCCTCTTCCATCAACGATCTTCTAAAAAAAATAGGCATTTTGAATACTTCTCTTTTAATAAATATATTCAGTTATCATACATCAGAAAATTATATTTTAACAGTAATTTGTATCCTGAATTATTTCTCCTATTCCATGCTTGAGAGCTGGTTTCGATTTCTGTTCATGGGGACTAGAATTTTTTTTCTACTTTAGACATTTTTAATTGAAGATTCTACCTTCTAAGGCCTAGGTATCAGAATTTAAACTGTACCTGACATGAACTTTCATTTCATCTGACAGTTCGAATTCAAAATTTGAAAATTAATGACTGCCAGATTAACTGAATTAAGCTCAGTTCGGGCTTTACAGGTAAACTGAAGGGGATGCAAATCCTGCAAAAAAAGTGATAGGCCTATAAGTACATCAGACACATCGGTATCACCATTTCGATTTATGGAAATACACCGATCACCATTGCTCTGAAGTCTGAATAACAAATCAAATAAAATGCCCAATTTTCAGAAGAAGCATCATTAACCCCAAACAAATGCAAAACTCCATCAAACCTTACTGGCTCAACAATGTTATCTGTTTATTTTGAAAGAAAACAGATATGGTATTATTCCAAGGTAAAATGTGTCTATTGTCTTCCCCAGTTTGAAAGAGAGGATTGAAGTGATATTGTCCAATTATGATATTAAAAAACGAGGGCTGAACGAGGAACAGGAGAACGAACGGCAGTGAACTTTGGAGGAGAGAATTGGACTATGGGGGCTTTCACACCTCCCATATCAGGAAAAAGTGAAGGCCTGGGGAGCGTTTCATCAATATTTTCATCCGACAAGTTGTCAGATCTGACATCTTTCCATGATTTTGATTGGCTGAGAGGCACTGTTCCTATGGTAACTGTCGGATAAAATGGGACTTGTCGGATAAAACGTCCGACAAGTCCTATCATGAAACGCCCCCCCTGGCCTATACAGTAGTAAGACCCGTTCTCATTACACTTTCTAAAACCAGTTTACTGGAAACCGGTTCAGGAAACCAGTTTGGAAGATCGCATTGCTAGCGTTCCCATTTCAAAATCACTTCACGTAAAGCGATATTGTTCCTATGGGAACGCTCTCAGTGGGGTGACACGTGACAGGCGAAATTCGAAACTGCTTCCTAGGCACTCTACACACAGTGTGTAGAGTAGCACGCTCTAAATGTGCGAAGATCGCTTCCCGAAGAACGGTTGTGTCCTCACTTATGCTAAAACTAGTTTAACGAGGCATAAGCGATCTTGAAAACTACATAGCGAGGTTGTTTTATGAACCGGTTTGGAAGATCGCTTTGACCGTTCTGATTAAACGTTAAACTAGTTTCCACTAAACCAATTTTAGGACGGTAGTGAGAACGTTGTCTAAATGTATCTCCTGATCAGGGGAGTGTTTCATCAACATTTTCATCCGATAAGTTGTCAGATCTGACAACTTTCCTTGATTCTGGTTGGCTTACAGAAGTACTGTTACTATGGTAAATGTCGGATAAAACACAAAATGCTCCCCAAGGATTCTACCACGACCAGAAATTATGATTCGGTAATTAGGTATTTTACCAGCGCCAAAGCACTTGTAATATCCTCGAAAGAAAATAACCCACAACTTGGTATAGGTTGAATCTTTTGGGACCATAGCAAGATGTTCAACTCAGGAGATATTTGTCTTAGAATTTAGAGAAGGGAAATAACACTTGTCTCGCATAATCTGGTCGACAAATTTTATTTGACTTAAAGCGATTATTCGACTTAGTTGGCTGTAGGTACTTTTTAAAATTATGAGAACTTTTGCAGCGATTTCATCAAGGTTGCAGCAATGTTTTGCAGAGTGAGAAGTGAGGCATAAGTATAGGATTCCTTTCTATAGTAGCAAAGTGAATATCATATAGCTAGTTCACGAATTATGTAAAGTATCAGGACCACATGGACATGAATAGCTGATATTATGAGCCCTGAGCAAGTTCTCATAATTTCGACTTTAGGGGTATTTCTACTGATTGGGTTGGTGCGAAGACCTTTTTGGTGCGGAGCATTTGACTATCACGGGGAACATGTCTGCTATAAACTTCTATACAAAGCACCAATTTGTCCACAATGAACTTTTTAATCCCTTCCTATCATATTCAATTTGTGGTGCAATAAACGAGGAAAGAAAATAAAAAAGAACATAACAGGGCAGAAAGAAGAGGGGGAAAAACAGGGCAAAGAGAAGTTGTTTATGAGAAAGAATAATAAAAGTGAAGAAGAGAGAGGCAGAAAGCGAGAGAAAGAAAATCAATGCATTTTCATGCATGGCTAACAGATCATGGAAATAATAAAATCAAGCAAGCATAATGTCGTTACTTGTAAAGCCACAAAGAACA
Source organism: Lytechinus pictus (assembly GCF_037042905.1). NCBI lineage: Eukaryota > Metazoa > Echinodermata > Echinoidea > Temnopleuroida > Toxopneustidae > Lytechinus > Lytechinus pictus. Next base: position 42,682,684 of record NC_087249.1, read on the forward strand.
ATCACCCTATCATATCAAATAGAATATTGCTGCTGAGGTGTGTTCATATTGAAGTTCGAAATGCAGACATGGTCATGGTAAATGGCTCAGTGGTACCACATTCCTGTGCAACAGGAAGGTCCCAGGTTCAAAACTCAGCTCCAGGGCTTGTTATATTGGTAGTTCGGTGCACAAAGTACCCATTGGGAACTACATGTTCGACCGATAGAAAATGTTCAATATCAATCAAAATTCTAGTACATTCAATTTCAAATCTATACAGTAGTTGATTTTGACAATTTTTTCTGTCAGACACATATTAACTGACACATCCTTTTATTAAAGAGTATGGTACATACCCTCTAGTTAGCATATGAAGAGTTTAGTTGCAAAAGGGGTTAGGTCCACTTTAGACCATTCCGAGAAAAAACATGTTTTTTATTCTCACTTATTGCAATATTCTTATGAGAAAATAAATTGTCATGATGTACTACCCTATCATGTGAAAATAAAGTTGGGTATAAAAAAAATCTACCTGTCTTCAATTTTGTTCTATATATTTTTGAAAAAATTATCATTGTGGACCTAACCCCTTTTGCAACTAAACTAAAATGAATCCAATCTCTTTTGATTAAAAAAGCGATTTTTCTTTGCCGCTTTCATTAACGTTTTCATTTGAATTTCAAATTTTCTTTGGTATCATCAGAGTGACTAAAAATTTAGAGGTTTAGAGACAGAAAACAATAAAATATATGAAAAATGGACCTAACCCCTTTTGACAAATGAGTTCTTCAGAAGAGTTTAGTTGCAAAAGGGGTTAGGTCCACTCTAAGAAAATCATTTTTTTTTATTCTCCTATGCTGCAATATTCTTATGCAAAACTGAATTTTCATGATACCCTATCATGAGAACATAAAATTGGGTATAAAAAAATCTACCTGTCTTCATATTTTTTAAGATATTCTTTTCCAAAAAAAAATCTGTGTGGACCTAACCCCTTTTGCAACTAAACTGAAATGGACCTAACCCCTTTTGCCATTTTAGTTCACTTTTTAATATGAATTTCAACTTTTTTTGGTATCATCTTATAGAGCTACTAAAAATCTATACATTAAGATATAAAAATCAAATTTGATGAAAAATGGACCTAACCCCTTTTGCAAGTGAGCTCTTCATATGTATCAAAAGAGAGAAGCAATCGATGAATAGTCCCATCAAAACAGGAAAGGAAAAAGAGAGAAAGTTGCAGAACTTTAAAGTTTGAACCCTCACTTTTCTCTCTATGGTGATCCTCAATATAATGCTTGACTCTTCTTCATATTCTTTGTATTAACATTTTCCGAGTTATTCTCCATTATCTTGCCTAGGTGCAGCTTGACTGAAGTTGTCTCTTAATAGCCGAGAGTAATTTACACAAATAACAATGAATTTTCAAAGAGACAGAGCATAGGCCTGTAATTATCTAGAGATAGTGGACAATAACTCAAAGGGAAATGTGTACCCTGATGTAAAGTGTAACTGATGTAAAAGTGTAACTGATGTCAAGTGCAACTGATGGAAAGTGCAACTGATGTGAAGTATAAGTGATGTAAAAGTGTGACTTAATGTAAAGTGTAACATGATGTAAAATGTAACTGATGTAAAATGTAACTGATGTATAGTGTAACTGATGTAAAGTTTAACTGATGTAAAGTGTAACATGATGTAAATTGTAATTGATGCAAAGTGTAACCTGATGTAAAGTGTGACTGATGTAAAGTGTAACTGATGTAAAGTTTAACTGGTGTAAAGTGTAACTGATGTAAAGTTTAACTGGTGTAAAGTTTAACTGATGTAAAGTGTAACATGATGTAAATTGTAATTGATGCAAAGTGTAACCTGATGTAAAGTGTGACTGATGTAAAGTGTAACCTGATGAAAAGTTTAACTGGTATAAAGTGTAACCTGATGTAATGTGTTACTGATGTTAACTGTAAATGACTTAATGTGTAACGTTATGTAAAATGTAACTGATGTAAATTGTGGCTAATGTAAAGTGTAATTGATGTAAAGTGTATCCTAATGTAAAGTGTAACCTGATGTAAAGTTGGTCATAGTAAAATGGCAAAGTCGGAGGTGAGAAAAGTGTTTCATAAAGCTGTTCTTAAGTTTAAGAGCGACTTTAAGAACAACTGGTGATCCTTTCTTACATGCTAAATAATCACCAATGAACATTTAATGGCGAATATGAATATCACAAGAAAGGATAACCAAACGTTCTTAAAGTCGCTCTTAACTTATAAATAGCATTATAAAACGGCCCCCAGTAAAAGTTTGAGGAAAGTGCTTTAAAAGTAATCTGATTCATTTTTCTTTTGTTTCAGAAAGATGTTTGTAGCATACCAAGTTAGCTTCTTAACTATATTATCAATTAAAAACATACCAGCAGTGTTTTATCCAAACTATCAAGAGCCTTTAACAATACATTAAATAAGAAATTATGTAACATACCTTTCATTGAAAAAAATTATTCATCATGAACCATAAAAATGGAAGAGGCAATAAATGCTTTTAATACTGGCACTTACCACACCACTTGATGAACAGCAATCATGCCACTTCGAATATCAAAATCTTAGATCTGGAAATAATATGATTTCCTGTTTACGAAAAAGCCAGATAAAACAAATGAAAACATAAATATATAAAGAGCTCTGCAATCAAAATAATATTCCTTTAGCCTATCTTTGCATCTGAACATGCACACCAATAAAAACAAAAATATGGTCCTCCTTTTTTTTTTTTAAATCTTTCTCCTTTTTGCCCTCTATTCATACTTCCCTTTTTCCTGACTTGGCTTTTATCAGAATTTGTGTTATGTCTGCATTCACCTTTATCATGAACATGTATTTTTAACCTCTTGTGCAAGAAGGAGCGATTGAGAAATAACATAGCGTGAACAACAAGCCTCCAGGACTTTGATCTGCCATCGGGCATAAATCGTGCATGTTTGAATGATCCCAATGAAGGACCATGAAAAGAAACAGAGAGAGAGAAAGAGGAAAAGAGTGAAACAGAAAGAGAGCATAAAAATGAAACCCTATGAAAGAATAACTATAATTCCCTCTTCTGCACGCTTGCAGCCACACATCGCCCGCTTTTCAATTTTTTTGACCAAAAACCTCCCTTTATTACTCATTTCTTCCTCTTTCATTATTCAATGGTAACAAAACAAGCAAGTACAGGGGGGGGGAGAATTTTTTGCCTTTCTTCCATTTTTTAATATTTCTTTTCACAACGGTTGCCAACTTGGTGGACTGAATCGGAAGTGTGGTTGAAAGAGAGCGCTGGGTGCCTATTGTGTTTTACTCCTATGCATGTAGGTGAGTGATTACTCCCAAATCCAATTCGATGACAAGAGGCAGCAGTCATGCATGAACCGGCCCATTGTCGCCACTTATTTTCTTACTTGCTGATTATAATTCATTTTGCTGGCGGATATCCTTTCTGTCACACTCCATGCCTTAAAGGGCGAGTCCACCCCTCAAGTTCACTTAGCGTGTTGCCACAGAAAAAAAGGGAGAGAATAAAGGCCATCTACGATGGTTTGAACTAAATCCAATTAAAAATAAGAAGTTCTTAATTCCAAAGCTTGTCATCAATCAAAATGAATTGCAAAATTGTGTGGTCCAATCTTATTTTGTTCTTTATCATTAAATAAAATCTTTTGATGGGATAATTGTTGTGATCTTGCAATAAAAAATAAATGTTCTTGATCATGTTCATAATTCTGTTTCTATAGTGAAAAATCCTTGGGGGAGATCATGGCATAATATGATCACCATGATCTTTCTTAGTCCCTTTATGTCATCAATGCTTAACAAAATTTATTTACACCCTAATATTTACAAACCTTCTCAATAGTCAAGAGCAGAATCTTTGACTAGGAATCCTGCTAGCATCTTTGCATCTTCCCCCTATTCATTATGGACAAAACAATTGGAAATACTGGAAAACAAAACTGCTGTGAAAGATGCTTGGTGCCTAATTCACAGTGGAAAATCCTGTGTAAAATGTGGCACAGACGCACAGACTGTTCAAAAAGTCTTAAAGAGGGAAGGAAATATGGCAAATGAAAAAAAATGAAACCTATTAGTATTTCTGAAATTAACACAAGTTATTTGATGGAAATGACTGCAGCACACCCGAAAACAAAATTCAAAAGTGTGCAATTTGCAAAAAGAAAAAAAAAGTCACATTCATTGTCCGATTGATGACAAGCTTCCTCCAAGGTTTTGCTAGGTAGACGATATGTCCCCCCCCCCCCCACAAACCTCAGACTTTGGGCTTTTATTGTAACTATATTGATATGACACTGTTATGATTGCAACATCCAGCTGAAATCTAACCTCATGTTTCCACTTTGCTAGAGACTTACAGGTTTGGGTAGACAAAACATGAATACTCCTACTGCAATCAATAGTTTCTCTCTTTTTCATTTTCTAATTTTCTTTAAATCTATTTTTAGGGGGGAGGGGTTAACCTTCATGCAAGCACTTTGAAAAAAAGCACTGAAATTATGCAAACTCAATTTGTGTACAAGCTGAATTTCTCATTGTCATGGCAACGGGCGCATGTGTTCACCAGATTTCAGGAGGAATTCACCTCGTTCTACACTGTCTCTCCTAACTCTTCAATTCACAACACATGTTCGCCTACACATTCTCATCTAAAACACAGAAATGAACTTGAATACTTTTATCCAGAAAAAAAATCCCTCCCTTAAAGTCAAGTTCCTCTAGGACTACCGTACGCAACATGTCTGGTAAAGATGTCATTATGATAACTTGTTTCATATATATAAAACATAAAGAATACAAAAAAGCATTAATCAAATAATTAAATTCATGACTGCAATCAAAAGAAATTTGAAGGCTTTCAAACGCATACATTAGCACAGGTGCTCTGGAGATATATTTACCAAAAATGAGATAGACAGATAATAGAAAATACCAAAACTTCTGGGCAAATATGGGGCATGTTCATATTAAATGTTCCAGCAATTGGTGAATGGAGCTTCGAGCAAATAATTTTGGTCAATCAATCTCGAGCAAATAGGATGGTGGCTGCAAAGAATGTGTGTACATAAAAAACGAAAAAAAAGTATGCGTACTCATATATATATGAGGTACGTGAAATTATGAACACCCAAGCTGGCAAAGTACAGGACACCTGTAGAAAGGATGGTATAATTGATGCCTTAAAGGATAAATCGTGAAATAGAACTAACTTTTATGGAATACAAGATTTATGTTGGAGAAACAATGAGGAAACACGCTACAATGGATGGAATTTCCGGAATTCATTTGGATGTTGGCATTATTTAGTGTTTTATGTTGAACTTTCAAGTTATGGTTATAACTGTGAATAATGCCAACATCCAAATGATATTTAGAAACTTATTTGGTTTAACCATGGAGATTTCTCTAGTTAACCCATCTCTAGCATAATGGTGATCTAACATCGATGCAAAAATGTGTTCATCCATAAACGCCAGTGGTAAAGTTTTAACACCAAAGCCTATGTGATGAAGTCCACCAATGATTCAGTAGACTTGTGACGTCATAATCTCATATATGCTTTTCACACTGCACATATTTTCCTGGGCTGAGCTTAACCCCGGGAAATTGGTGGGGCTAAGGGGGGGGGGGGTCTTAGCCCCACCAAGGGGTTAAGGGGGGGTTAAGCTCAGCCCACTTCAGTTTCACATTACGTGTTAGCAAAGTGGGCTAGCACGGCAAATAGTATGGTAATATCTGACCCTGCAAAAAAGCAGGGTTAGCTTATTGCGGTGCTAGCACCACAATTGTGGTGCTAAGAGATAGAGTGTGAAACAAAACCAGGCTGAGCAAAAGTGGGGTTAAGCATAAGCCAATCACAGAAGTCGAAATTGCACGTTAATTACGTTTTGTGTGGCAAAATCATCAATAATCATGAGCTTTGCCATAGTCAGGGGTTAAGCAAATAGTATGGGGTTAAGAAAGACAGTGTGAAACCAAAAATGATAGTATGGGGTTAAGGATAGTATGGGATTAAGGAAATGCAGTGTGAAAAGCATAAGAGTGACCCTCTTTCTCTTCCGCTCTGGGTACAGACTACCTTCTGGTGTATTGTCATACTATTGAGGTTTGCCCGAGATTGGCAGGTGTAATACACCAGGTGAACTGAACACCCTACTCTGTGACCTTGTTCTCAGTATACTTTCTTGAACCAGTTTTAAAAGGTCACTTTGCTGGCATCCTCATTACCATCTAGCTGAACTGGTTTTCAGAACCACTTCATGTAATGTGGACTCGTTGCTATGGGAACACTTTCAGTGGGTTCACATATTTCGTGCGAAATTTGAAACCACAGCATAGGCATACTACACACAGCGTGTCGAGTAGCACCCCCAACATATCGCTTCCCGAAGAGGAATGGTTTTATCCTCACCTACGCTAGTATAACAAAGCTTCAAGCGTTCCCATTACACATTTAACTGGTTTCCACTAAACTAGATTTAGGATTGTAATGAGAACGGGGTCTCTGATGAATAGTGTAATATGCATATAGAATGTGACTCTCCTATACACAAGACATCCCTAAGAGGCTTTAGGAATACATGTAACGGAGGTGTCAGAGATGCGCCCACTGCTGATCACGAAAGCGGGAAATGGCTTCAGCCTCTAAGATAGCAGTGCGACAAAGTCAATGCATACTGATGTAATCTGCTTGATGTGGTCCTCTACTAGCACCAGTATCATAGATTAAAACCACAGCTGGTGTAAAAAGCAGCTTAAGCATAAACACCGGTGGGGTAGTTTTAACACCATGGCTTGTGTGATGAAATGATGCCACCAGTGATTCAATCAAAACTGGTGTACACACCTAGATGTGGTCCTCCATAAACACTGATGGTGTAGTCTTAACACCGGTGGTATAGTGTCGACACCAAATTTAGCAATGAAGGGAGGCCACCAAGGAAGAGAGATATCCAATTCCAGAGAGTGAAAAGAAATACAATAAAAAGATAAATGATAAATTCCAGGCAATGGACATTAATTATCCAACGAATAATCTCAACCCGTTTGTGATCGAGCTAAAAGGACACTAACTCATGTTATTTCATGAAGCATTCATTCCCTTCTTGCTCTCTCTTTAAAAAAAATAGCCAGATCCTGAAATTGTTTGTTTATAACTTGTTTGTTTGTTTCTTTGGCAATATTTATTGATTCATTGAAATGAGAGTAATTTGGAAGGATAAAAGGTCATTGATGGTTTAGCGAAGCAGTAGAAGTACAGCAGCCGAAGCCTATGCGTGTTCGTCTATTTAAATTACCGACTACAAATGTTGACGGATAAGAACCTAATTCCATGAAATTATCTCGGGTATTTATGAAGCTAAAACCGACTTCCTAAACAATTCAACCATACAGAAAATAGAATGTTATTTCTTTGAAGGTGAAAAGGACTATTTCCAACAAAATAGACATTGCGGTTCAATTCAAAGTAAAGTAGTGGTTGGGAAATCTAAGTCAGAATTTGATTAAAATATACTTATGTAAAGCAAGTTATAATAAGTATCAATATGAATGTTACAGAAAACTTTCATCAGTTGGGGATGATAAATTAAATGATTTTTAAGCTTCAACCAACCTTAATTCAATATATCTAAAGCTTGCCCCAAATAATCATTAAGGTGAGTTGAAGCTTAAAAATCATTAAATCTATATGAATGGTTTGTTGGCTCATTTGAAATGGAGTTTACTTGCCAACCCCGACACCTCACCAAATGTTGCAGCTTCTATAAGGAATATGGGCTTATCATTATACTTTAAAGAACAAGTCCACCCAACAAAAGTTGATTTGAATAAAAAGAGAAATATCCAACAAGCATAACACTGAAAATTTCATCAAAATTGGATGTAAAATATTAAAGAAATTCATGACATTTTAAAGTCTCGCTTAATTTCACGAAAACAGTTATATGCACATCCTGGTCGTTATGCAAATGAGCTGATGACGTCATCCACTTACTTTTTCTTTTGGATTTGATTATATGAAATATTCTAATTTTCTCCTCATTGTCAAGTGAAACGATATTAAAGGGGAATCCAGCCTTGGCCATAAAATGTGTGTTGGGAAGGAGAAAAATAAATTAAACAGAATGGTGAAAGTTTGAAAGAAATCGGACAAGCAATAACAAAGTTATAGCTGCTTTAAAATTGAGATCACTAATACTATGTAGATTTCAAATTGGCAACTGAGTAAGTAAATTATGACGAGGGGCAAGGACAACTTTCCCATAGGCCATGTACTTTATTATCAGGGATTTGTGGTTTTCTCCTAAGTACCCATTCCCCTGGGGCAGTAATCTAAATATAGCCCAGGTAGTATATTGTTTTATGTCCTCATGAAAGAAAAATACAATTTGAAATAACACTTTTGGGGAAAAAATGACATTTTAGCCATAATATGTATTGGAGTACATGGAAGAGTAGTCCTTGCCTTACATCACTATGACATCCCATATGCGGCCAATTTGAAGTCTCCATGGATATAGTGATTACTAATATTTACAACTTTTAAAAAATCAAAACTTTCTTGTTTGTCCAATATTGTTCAAACTTTCACCTATCAACTTGTCTGATTTTTCTTTTCCTTATAAAAAAAGTTTTTATTTGGGTTGGATTCCCCTTTAATTCCTCCCTGAACATGTGGAATTAGCATGGTTTAATACTATATGGTTCAGTCAAGTTGGTCCTTATTGTCAAATCTGTAAAAAATGAAATATTGTATGATTCAAACAATAAAAAACGAAAGAAATAGTGAGTGAGGGACATCAATGATTGTCTCATTTGCATGCCACTGAGTTGTGCATATATAACTGTTTTGTAAAAAATAAGCGAAACTTAAAAATGTCATAACTTTCTTATTATACATCCGATTTTGATGAAATTTTCAGCGTTGTGCTTGTTTGATTTTTCTCTATTCATCCAAAGCAACAATTTTTTGGGGTGGACTTGACCATTAAATCTTTGTTCATAACAATGTCATGAACATTAATAATAACAGTAATAGCCATAATGACAAAAATGATATCAACATTTCTCATTGTAATTATATCCAAGTGTTTTAAGTTGCCTAATTAACATCAGAATTAAGTACATTAAGATTGCTAAAATTAAAGAGCAAAAAAGATCACAACTGTTTTATGATCAAGATTAAACGATTAGACAGTCACCGAGTGGGTCGAAAGCGAAGATATATAACTGACATCAAAGTTAGATTCACAAGAAATTCTTGAAACTTTCTTGGCAATGCATTTCACCTGTAAATATCATTAAAATAAAACCTTGGATGCTTTTAGACCTCCCAAAAGAAGAAAATTACTTTAGTTTTAGACAAAGCAAAAAATAAAACCTTAGATTAAGCACCTCACTAGCAACTACTCTAGTTGTTGTGGTTTTTTTTTTAAATGGTCTATAATTTGAAACATCTTACCATATACAAAATCTAGTTCATCTCTAAATGTTTTTAAAAGGAGATAAGACCTGATTAGTACTCAGTAGGTGGTTTCAAACCGCCTCGATCACAAGAATCCCCGTTAAATTACGAGAACTTTTTTAGGCTGAAAAATACCCATTAATTATTCCTGCATTCACACCGCCCTGAAACATACCCTTCGGGATAAGTTCCTGAAGTTACGAGCATGCGCAGTATGGTCTGATAAGCAGCAAGGCGCGAAATTCAAAATCACTAGCCCAGCAGCAACCCATGCACGGCGCCGCACCCAACGACACGCTGGGCTAAAAGTTCCCGTAATTTGCTTTCAGACCGCCAAAATACCCACGACCTTGGAAAAATCCCCGCGAAAGTTCTCGTAATTTCGCCAAGTACCTACTATTTATCGGGTATTTTCTTTCGGGGATATTACGCGTAGTTTGCTTTCACACCGCCAAAATACCTGGTATTTTCTGATCGGGGTAAATTTCCCGATCAGAGAATACCTGGAACTGGCGAACTTCGAGGCGGTCTGAAACCACCTAGTAGATACAAGTATGTTGACAATTTTGAGGTGGTCTTAAAGTCCTTTTTCTTTCTCAATAGGGCCGTCTGCACTAGCCCAAGTTTTGAAATTAGCGCGCTTTTTCTGATCCGACAAATTATCCAGATCTGAACAATCTCGAGAGTATTTGTAATGGAAATGCAATTATCGTGCTAGTTCGCTGGATTAATCTCGAGATTGCAATCCCAAGTCAACTTGGGATTATTTGCAAAATAGCGTGCTATTTTACAAATTATCCCACTAATTCGCAGGTGCAGACGTACTCAGGATTATCTTATTCACGGCGTCAGACCATAATGCATCTATGCCTCGCTTGAGCAGGAATCGCTCTTCTTGCGATGGTAGAGACTGGGTTTCTTGAATCTAGAGATTAATCGCAAAGAGGGCCTATCGGGCTAAAATCTCGAGATTGAGCAAACTCGGGCTGGTGTAGCACCGCCTAAAAATATTTGTATGTTTAGCAAATCTTATCAATTCTTATATGCTTTGACCATTATTTAAAAAATTATAGTCTGGTTAAAACTCTCATCTTATACTTTCTCAAAACGTTCATATTCATTTTTTGTCAAGGTGGAAACACTAGCTAGGCATTCCATTTCTAATTGTCTCTTAAAGGACAAGTACACCAGAACAAAGAGTTGATTTGAATAAAAAGAAAAAAAATCCAACAAGCATGTCAATGTAAATTTCATCAAAATCATATGTAAAATGAGAAAGTTATGACATTTTAAAATTTCGCTTAATTTCACGAAACAGTTATATACACATCCTGGTCGGTATGCAAATGAGGGGACTGATGACGTCACCCACTCACTTTTTTTTGGTATTATATTATAGGAAATATGAGGTATTCTGATTTTCTCCCCCTTGTCATGTGAAATTGAGTTTTATTCCTCCCTGAATATGTGGAATTAACATTGTTTAACATTATGCAGTTCAGACAAGTTTTACATTATTGTCAATTTTGTAAAAATGGAAATATTGTATAATTCAAACATTAAAAAAACAAAAGAAATAGTGAGTGATGGACATCATTGACTCTCTCATGTGCATATCACTGAGTTGTGCATATAATTGTTTGAGAAAAATAAGCGAAACATTAAAATCTCATAACTTTCTTATTTTACATCTGGCTTTGCTGAAATTTTGCAGTGTTATACATACTTGCTAGATTATTCTCTATTGATTCAAATAAACATTTTTCTGGGGTGGACTTGACTTTTAATTTTCTTTGATACTCTTATTTCCCTAATTTATTTCTATGAATATTTATTTGAAACACATACTATATTGACTTAATATCATAAATGTATGTTATGTGAGAGGCTTGTCATGAGGAATGAAATAAATTTGGCCATCAGCCGATGAAATCAATACGGATAAAAAAATATGAACAAGTGATTGTAAAATTATGAAAATTTTTAGCACGATGTCTCTAAGATCTAATGGATATTTGCAGTATGAAGAAGAATAGCGGGATGCAATAAAGGAGAGTGAGACAAAGAGGGTCAACATTCTTCTCTCTAGCAACCATCTCCTTGCTTACAACTAAACTTCAAGAACTATTTCTTAATCTGGTCATGCTGGTAGGTGTGGCAGTACAAAATTGTTTTTAGACCTAAGCAATACAAGTAATTTATGCTTATTATATGCGACTTGGCGGGTGTGAATACACACCTTGTGAATTTATAAGAGTTTCAGGACCCCTAAAAAGTACCCAACCAAGGACAGCCAACAACAGCCTGGAGTTGAAAAATATTTGCATGGATGACAGGACAAAAAATACAATTTGACAAAAAGAAAAGATGTCTTCAAACCAAACGAACCGAATATGCCATTATGGGACACAGTTCAAATATGGTGGACAAACTTTGAAATCAATCAGGCAGTTTTGATGTAGACCGAAGCCATGTTTGATGTCGGGCCCAAGTTAAAGGATAACTTTTAGCTGGAGGTTTCTATCTTTTCTCCTGTTTTTTATGTGTCATCAAAGATCGTGTCATGAGGAAAAGGGTTCTCAGAAGACGGGCATGCACTGTCTTTGATTGACGCACAAGGCAGCTTTGAGTACGTTCAGGCCATTTCTCTGAAACGCTAATATCGCATCTAAGTGAACATGAAAAGCACAGTGAGGCAACTTGTCACGGCAGCATCTTTCAGAAACCAAGCAGAAACCAAGAAGAAACATTTCGTTGCTAATCCTCTGATGTTGTCATGGTGAAAACATACAGGGACAAGTCAGTTTAAAAGATGCTCAGCTTCTTTTGATTGGAACTATGATAAAAACCTTGATACAAACAAAGTGCCTTGATTTTCAGTTGGGGTGTATAAAGCAATGCATGTATGAACCCTGATCATGAAGCAGGCTACAAAAGGTGACATCTCAGAAATATCGCCAGGTGGTTCTGTGGATAGGTCTCTGGATTTTGAACCACAAGGTCTAGGGTTCAAATTCCACCACAGCACTCATGTCATTTGACAAGGTGTTTATCTACATTTGCCACCCTCCACTGTCAATGGGTTCCTCGGGTGCTGAAGCACCTAATATGCTTTTCACACTGCATTTTCTTAACCCCATACTATCCTTAACCCCGGACTATCCGTAACCCCATACTATCTTTTTTTTTATTCACACTGTATTTCTTAACCCCATACTATTTGCTTAGCCGGGGTTAACGCCTAACCCCGGACTATCACACAGCTTATGAATATTGATTATTTTACCATACAGAGCGCGATTAACATCCAATTTCGACTTCTGTGATTGGCTATTGCTTAGCCCCACATTTCCTTAGCCCAGTTTTGTTTCACACTGCATCTCTTAGCACCGCAATTGTGGTGCTAGCACCACAAGAAGCCGGCTAAACCTGCTTTTTTGCAGGGCCAGATAGTACTGTACTATTTACTGTGCTAGCCCACTTTGCTAAAACGTAGTGTGAAAACGAAGTGGGCTAAGCTTAACCCCGGGAAATTGGTGGGGCTAAGACCCCCCCTTAGCCCACCAATTTCCCGGGGTTAAGGAAAAAAAAGTGTAGTGTGAAAAGCATATAACATGCCTAATGAGGGTAATGTAGCTGTGCTAAAGATGGGGAAATAGTTTGCAACACTTATAAATATAAATATAAACATTGCATATTGTCATATTAATATAATATTGTTGCATTTCATTTTTAGGAAATTATTATGGACTAATGTGATTTGGCAGAATCTGTTTTCAACAGTTCACATTTGCGTTTGAAAGACGTTTCTCTCTACAATGAGCCACAACAACATCACCCGAAAGCAACCATGTTAAAACTTTAACAAGTCATTAAAAATCATAGTTATAGGGTGAAAACATTTGCTCAAACACAACCAAAAAAAGAAAGACAGAGGAATATCACTGTCTTGCTGATGTTTTGTTGATCACAATTTCATTATTACTGCCCAGATATGATGTGTCATTCTGAATATTCAAATGAATTATCACATATTTCTGAAAACTCTAATTTCATTGTACTACGCAGGTCCTTGATAAGACTGCTCATTTGTGGAAATCTAGATCCTTGTAAAAGTTATTTTGCAACAAATGTCAATAAACACATCCAGAAATGAATAATCAATAAACAAAATGGCAAAGTCTGAGAATCCTCCAAACAGGGATAACGAAAATGATTAGCCATCAATTGATTCAGCAAAACAATACCCACTAATAACTAATCTCTTTAGACAATTGGTGCACTTTTTTAAATGGCTCTGTGGCTAGACACTCTACTAATCAATACTTGTCAATGTTCCGCTGTTTAAATATTAGCGACCTTGAGAGAATTATGCGTGCCTTCTACAATTCACGTTAGTTTGTTTGCCTCGATAATCTGTCAATCAGCAAATGCACACAATCTACACAAAATGCCCTGTGAATGTTACATATGCCGCCTTTCGTAAACTTAAAAAAAGCCTTTTCTCCGGATTTCTTTGATTGATGGTACAGAATTTCAAATTTGGGGTCTGTATTCTGATCCGTCATGTTTTCCATGCTTACTGAATTCAAAAATTATATTACAAATGGCATTCCCACATAATCTTTGTTTTTATTATACAAACTCACATTGGTGGTTGTTTACTGTTCAAAATTTGTGTCACACTTGGCTTCCCACTGTTATAAAACCTAAGCAATGAACAGCTTCCATTTTATATATGCTCCAAATTAAGGGGGGGGGGAATTATCAAACACCAACACAGTAATATAAACAAAATATATCTATCACCTACAGCTGCTGCATATAACGATAAAAGCAAATAATAATTTCATCAAGATAGCAATAAATATGAATATTTGAAATATTCTTATTATTCAAATAACTTTCTGAAAACTATTCAATAAGTAAAATTTGGTCAATGAAACAGGTTTGCATAGATCTGATTCAGCCATAAATTTTGCAAATGGACTCTATCATTCATACATGAATTCTATCCGGTATGTCCTACAATATCAATTTGTCATATCCATAGCGACTCGCTTGTCAATATTGATTAGGCTGTTTAATAATTCTAGGAAAATTCTTACTTTTTATATTATATTCATTGTAATCGACAAGGGACCAAACTAAACCACACCATACATAAAAATATACTGGTTTAGACCGAATGGGAACTCCATTGTGACATTAGACCAAATGGCAATAGACCACTGTCTACTTGGATTGATCCCACTATGGAGGCATTCATCACTCGGACATTGTTGATACACCTCAACATCATTAGCACTCATTCAACTGATCACAACCCATCAACCACAATCAATGATCTTCATAGTCCTTTATAAAAAAAAGAGGAAAACCACTCCAAATCTTCCAAATACCACTATTTCCATTCAAAAGGCGACTCCCAAAGAAAAAAAAGGAGACAGGAATTCCCCCAATACTCATCAACATCCAGCCCATGCGCCAGGGACCCCCAAAGTATGCAATCAAACTCATGTTGCATTCTTTTCCCTAATCCTGCGCCTTTTTTTAGAGCACGCTTGTGAAAAAAAAAACAGGCACAAATATACCAAATCCAATGACTGATGACGGCTCGCCTCGGGGTGAAAAATACATGACACCGGCGCATCCTGCACCCCCATTCATCCCAGATAACGAGAGAGAGAGAGCAGTATTTAATTGTTCTTTGGCTCTATTCTTAGACCCCAAACTTTTTTTGCGAAGGAAGAGACGAACAGTTAGCGTCACCCTAGGCGGTACTAGAATGACATTCATTACGACAACGATGCATTAGTCATTTTTGAGACCCCTAATGGGTGCTAAGAACTGGTGGGGATCTCTCTTCCCATTTAATTGTGGGGGTAATAGATGCCGGGCACAATACAGACCATTTAGCGGATAAAATAGCCCGCATTGATTGCCCTCATAGTTCATATCACGGTGTATGACTGGAGAAATGTGCATCAAACATGGAACACAATAGGAGGGGAGGGATAACTGAAATTGATTTCTACAAGTGAAGTAGAAGAAAAAAAGAAGGTAAATAATCTAAAAATCAATAGATGGTCATCAGATTAATCACTTTACTGTCATGGGCTTTAGGGAAAAATCTTAGAGGCCTTTCTCATTACGCTTTCTAAAACTAGTTTACTGGAATCCGATACAGGAAACCAGTTTGGGAGATCGCTTTGCTAGCGTTCCCACTTGATCACACGAAAGTGGTTTGTCAAAAGCACTTCACGTAAAGCGATCTTTTTGCTATGGAATACGCTCTCAATGGGGTGACACGTTTTGCGCGAAATTCAAAACCGCAGCGTAGGCATTCTACACCTGTTTTGTGGAGTAGCGTGCTCAAAATGTGCGAAGATCGCTTCCCGAAGAACGGTTGTGTCCTCACTTACGCTAAGACCAGTTTAACGAGGCAAAGCGATCTTGAAAACTACATCGCGAGGTGGCTTTCTGGACCGGTTTGGAAGTTTAGTTTCCACTAAATTAGTTTTAGGAAGGTAGTGAGAACGGTGTCTTAGCACTAGTGTATATCAGTGGTTGTGACCAGCATAGATACATCTTATTCCTTATCAGATTGATGAATTGGGGTCAATTCCGAGATTGTGGGAAACAATGAGCTGCTAGAAAGCTCTTATTTTATATTCTTTGACAGCAGGGCAAAATGAAAGAAAGAATTATCATTACCAACACCCTGGCCACAGATTTGAATATCATTTTGCAGTATTTCACCAGAAATAATAATAACTAGAATTTAATTCGTCATGCGGACGAATTAGGTGGTCTGTCCTTATTCTCGGCATCATGATCACTATCACCATGTTCATGTAGATCAATATGATCATCATCATCTTGTTCACCCCAGGACTCGAACCTGCGCCCCCGAGGACGCTAGTCAAGTGCGTTATCCATTGAGCCACGATATTCCCCATAGGAATTATACGTTCCCATAGAGATTACACGTAAGGAAATTTGAGAATTACAAATCCAATTTTGCAAGCGAAAAACGGGCATGATCTCGGCATCTGATCGAGAAATGAAGGCAACACTTCCGAAAGCTAAGAATCTCAGCTACAACATTCTAAAAGCTCGGGATAACTAACAAGAAAAAATGGAGATATAGCTCACGAAATAGAGGAATGTAGAATCTAGTTTTGAGAAAAAGTCATGTCCCATAGAGATTACACGCAAAATGAGGAAAAATGACATGCCTCTTTTCATCGCTGTTTTACGCCATGATGCGTTTTTCAAAATGAAAATTCATGTAACTGAGGAGAAAGAGTACATTCTAAACTACAACATATCGAAATCTGGGCGAAAAACAATCAATATTTACGGAGTTATGATCAAATTTGCATAAATTTGATGACGTCATTTTAAAAAAAATGAAATTTTCAGTTTAGGCGCAATTTTGATGACGTCATGATCAAATTGAGGGACAATGGTGACATGAAATAAAATCTACAACTCATACTCTATCGATATATGAAAAAAAATTGGGGTCAACGGATTATTTAAAGAGCTACAGTGAATTTTCAATAGACATGTTTTTGCCCATATATGGCCTGTAGTGAGAGCTCGCGCGCACACTTGCTGCAAACTTTAACGGGTGTTAATTTCGTTATTAATGGTTGTAGAAGGTTGATCAAGGTATCAAATTGCTCAGAATTATATCATCAATACAATGATATATAAAAAAAACTGTGTTTCTGCGTTAGATTATGGCGTTACGCGCGGAAACACGCGCGCATACGTGCATGCGCGCAAATTTTTGAAATGCTTAAAATGACTTGAAACGTACCCAAAAATTTTTATAGGCCATTTGGAGAATTTTTTGGCTTTGACGCGCGCGTACGCGCGCGTCATGACCTTTACATGACCTTTGATGACATTGACAGATGCCCTTTAACCTAAAGTTTATGTGATGTAAATATGGTTGATTATTGATGATCTGTTATGTTGATATGATCAAATTGAGAATTTTACAAAATGGCGCGTAGATGACGTCATCGTAACCAGATGACCTTGAAGAGCTTAGTATGCCGTCTCTATGATAGACTCTATATATGACAGAAAAATCAGCCAAATTGATTCAGCCAATTCGGAGAAAAGTTGGCGACAAACATAGGTGCTAAAAATAAATAATAAAGAAATAATAAAGAAAATTCTGACGAAATTAAGAGGTGATCTGTCATAGACAGACCACCTAATTATGTGTTCCATTTGTATAGGGCAGCTACTATAATTGCATGTACTCTACTGCGCTTGATACTTGGAATCATATTATTACCCCGGCTGTAGCTGAGCCGCCGTATAGGCACTTAAAGGGATCGTTTAACTTTGTGAGCAGCTGATTTAAAAAATTCTCAAACTGAGTTGAAACGTGCGTATGAGTGCCTGTATTTGTCCTCAAAAACCCTAAAACAGACCACAATATAGGATGAAAAACTCTAATTTAGATACAAGTAGCAATTTATTAGCCTGATTTTGAAAACCGTCTACTAGACGGGTTCAGCTTATGACCAGTTTTCTCCAATTCAAAAAGTCCGTTGGCTATTTTGACTGCCTTCTGTTGTGTGTATCTCCTATACACGCACTATTAGCTGCACTGTACATTCAGTGTATTTACACACTGTATGTAGGTCATGCTGTGTTCATCTAGGATTAATGTGTTGTGGTGCACAGATTCCCTGTATACACATAGTCATTGAAACCAACTCCCAATTATTTTAAACTTTGGTTTACATCTCCAAGGTTTTAAAATTGATCCTGTTAATATAATATTTTGAAACTTTTGGGATGGTATTTTTACACTATAAGCCTAATGTTTAGCCCATTTTCAGGAACCAAAAGGAGAATTTTTTAAATCAGAACAAAGTGAAATGATCACTTTAAGTATTCAAGGAAAAAATCCTACCGGGTACCCATTCACCTCACCTGGGTCGAGTGCAGCACTATGTGGGTGAATTTCTTGCTGAAGGAAAACACGCCATGGCTCAGATTCGAACCCAGGTCCTCTGGTTGAAAGACGAGAGTCGTAACCACTAGACCACGACGCCACCAAATTGAGCAGAAGAAATGATGACTTTAACTTGTATGGTTATGATACTGTGCAAAATTTACCTGTGCGATTATGGTAAATTCAACAGACTATTAAACACCTGTACAACATTGAATTACCTCCATCATCTCAACCATGCAATGTTAATTATTTAAAAAAAAGTGATAAACAAAATGAATGGGGGGGAGGTACATACCTGGGCTTGATGTTGATGATGTCGGTGGAAGTGATGCTGTCAATGATGATGACGATTTACATCATGAGCGTGGCATCATATATCTGGTCTGTACTACACACAGAATTTACAAGAGAAACAAAAAGAACATTGTTTAAAGGAGAAATATATTGATTATGAATATGGCCTTATTATATATCAGTGGAGAGGTAATGATGTGAGGATTACCATTAGGTCATTCAAAAATAACGAAAATAATACATAAGGTGGAAATCGCCAATTAAAAAGCGCTAAAATGCCTCTCCGAAATATGCCTCGCATCGGTCTCTGAATTGACTCGAATTTGATGACGTCACTGTCTGTACGAGAGGCGTGATTGGCTCTCCCACGTCAAGCTCCACTTGCATGCAAAACCTGTTGCGAGGGTACGTTTTCTCCACACTGACACTGAATACTTCGATCATGAAATGAAAGAAAACCCAGAAGTTTATCTAGATTTGGATTTTCAAATTGATGATTATGCAGATGAAGAGAATGATGATAAAGTTTCTAACTCTAGAAAAACAAAGTGACGTTGATGGTGGTAAATTAAGGGAATTAACAATTCAACTTGCAAGCCGATTCGCTACCAACGCATGCAGCTGCTAGCTGCACCGTGGGTCAAATCCATGAAAATGAATTCCATGCAGCATGACCACATCCAGACAGAGTCTCTTTCCTCTATCAACAACATAATGAGAAGGAAAATAATAAAATAACTGTACTTACAAATAAGTGAATATATCCGAACCTAGGCTGAAGGTAAATCAACTCAAGGAATAGCAGCAGACGATATGCACCGACTATGAATTTCACGTGGCTGGAATAGATTGTCACTCGTTCTGTTAGATAAAATGTATATCTCATTATTTTGACTAAATTACGAAACTCAGAGAATTAGTATTCTACATAAAAATTAAGTAACACCTGGTACTATTTTTTGAATTACGATAAAATATTTTTGAAGCAAAGAAATTGAGGTAAATTAAAATAAGATATAAAGGATCATCCACTTAGCCGCATGCAATTGTAAACAAACAATCAAAAGCACATGGCCAGCTTGCTCCAATGAACTTAAAATACGTATTTTCAGTTCAGTGGCTTGCTCGCCCATAGAGTAGGATAAAGCGTAGCTTTATCCAACTCTATGTGCTCGCCTTGCTGATTGTTTACAATCGAATCCAGGAATCGAATGCGAGCTAGGCGGATGATCTTTTATATCTAATTTTAATTCACCTCATTTTCTTTGCTTCAAAAAGGTTTTATCGTAATTCAAAAAATATAGTACCAGGTGTTACTTAATTTTTATGTAGAATACTAATTCTCCGAGTTTCGTAATTTAGTCAAAATAATGAGATAGAAAATTTATCTAACAGAACGAGTGACAATCTCCCAGCCACGTGAAATTCATCGTCGGTGCATATCGTCTGCTGTTATTCCTTGAGTTGATTTACCTTCAGCCTAGGTTCGGAAATATTCACTTGTTTGTAAGTTCAGTTATATCATTATTTTCATTCTCATTATGTTGTTGATAGAAGAAAGAGACTCTGTCTGGATGTGGTCGTGATGGAATTCATTTTCATGGATTTGACCCGCGGAGCAGCTATCAGCTGCATGTGCTGGTAGCGAATCGGCTTGCAAGTTGAATTGTCCTACTCATCATCACCGGCGTAATTCCCCTAATGTATACCTCTATCCACGTCACTTTGTTTTTCTAGAGCTAGAAACTTCATCATCATTCTCTTCATCTTCATAATCATCAATTTGAAAATCCAAATCTAGATAAAATTCTGGGTTTTCTTTCATTTCGGGATCGAAGTATTCAGTGACAATGTAGAGAAAACGTACACTCGCAACAGGTTTTGCATGCAAGTGGAGCTTCACGTTGGAGAGCCAATCACGCCTCTCGTACAGAAAGTGACGTCATAAAAAATCCCCAATTTCGCGGACGTAATTCTGCGTGTTTGAAGCATTCAGAGAGAGAACTTTAAACTATCAATTAACTGAGTTCCATCGGTCTCCATGATAAATGATTTACACCATCGTGTTCTCCTTATTTTCTCCTTTAATTTGATATATGATTCTCCATTTTTACGATTTTCAATATAGTTCTACTTTAATAAATTGATTGGTGAAAAATGATTAAAGGGGTACTCCGGGCTGGAAATATTTATATAATAGAGTAAAATTCACAGAGAAAATTTCATCAAAATCTGATAACAAATAATAATTTTATTGAAGTTTAAAATGAGCAATAGTTTGTGAAAACAGTTATATGTACGTCATCATGAATATTCACTAGGTGAGCCGATGATGTCCCATCCCCACTTTCCTTTTTCTTATGTTATTACATGGAGCTACTACGAATGAAATCATAATTGTTTCATTTTTTCCAGGGGGGGGGGCACTTACATTGACGAGTGGATACCATGCGCGACCAAACAAACACGTAAAAAGGATGTCCTTTTCAAGATAGGGCACGTTACGTACGTAACGTGATAAGGGTGTCAAAAACACAAAAATAATGAAAAAAGGGTAGGCCTATCTATTTCACTAGGAAAGCTACGTGTTTAGGGTCATATTTGCGGGAATGATCAAACAAAATTAAAATGTTTTATAAAGGATGTCCTTTTTGCCCCAGCACTACGTGTTTAGAGTCCGATTTGCGCGAGGTGTAGAAGGTGCATGGGGCCGTACTAAACCAAATGGTGTGTAAAGGTAAAACCGACGACTGACGGACCATGGAGATAGCTCTATGGACGGACCCATCACTGTACTTGTTTAGGGGTTCATTTCAGGGAATACTTGTCAAGAGTATCGTTTTTTTTTCCAATGCTTGTTAAGGGTAGGGTTTCAGACGCCAATACTTATTAAGGGGTGCATTTTCAGAATTTGTAAAATACGTGTTTAGGGTGCTTTTCGAGACCCCATGGTCGCGTATGGTATTCACTCGTCAATGGAAGTGGCCCCCCCCCCCCCCCCCGGGATTTTTTCATACATGTGCGAATGATATGTCTCCCTTGTAATGAAATAAAGTTGCAGCAATGAATATTCAATGCACTAAATCAGTTTTCAATCCAATCTCTTTTTAGTGCTTGGTAGAAAAATTTGAATAAACCTAATTTCATATAATAAAATACAAAAGAAAAAGTGGGGATATGACATCATCACTTTGCTCATTGAATATTCATGAAGACATGCCTAGAACTGTTTCACCGGAATAATGCAAATCAGTATTTTGTTTCTGATTTTTCTTTATCTGCTCAAATCATATTATTTTCAGCCTGGAGTGCCCCCATTAATGCATAGACAATCAATTGACAGACATTTTAAATCAAGCTTATCATCAGCTACCTCTGGGAATTATCGCCATACCATATGCACTATCATGACCATTGGCCAGAATGTACAATTTTATCTGAGATATTTATATCTTTATCTATTATTCCATTTGATTTATTACAAGAAAAGTGGACATTACGCAGAAGACATAAAGTGATCAGGTATACTTTTTTTTTAAACACATTTTCAATGACTGGATCAATTTATTTGAACAAAATGAATGTGTCTGCAGTTGCCCACATAATGAACAATGCAAATACTGATTTGTAAATAAGCCAGTCATTTTGCTTAATAATGTTATACAACAAAACTGAACAAATATTATGGGACAAACTTGACGAGGAGGAATGTGACTTTCTATATTCAACATGGTTATGTTTTGCTCAGACATTCTACAACCCCTTTCATACAAAGATTCAGGGCATTCTGGTCTGTACTCCAAAAACAGGGCTAAAGGGATGCTCCATGCTGAAAATAATATGATTTGAACAGATAAAGAAAAATCAGACAAACAAACCACCAAAAATTTGATCAAAGTCAGACAAGGAATAACAAAGTTATGGTATTTTAAAGATTTGCATTATTCCGGTGAGACAGTTCTAGGCATGTCTTCATGAATATTCAGTGAGCAACTGATGATGTCATATCCACACTTGTTCTTTTGTATTTTATTATATGAAATTAGGTTTATTCAGTTTTTCCACCAAGAATTAAAAATATTGGATTGACAACTGATTCTGTGCATATGATATTTATTGCTGCAACTTATTTCATAAGAAGGGAGACATAACATTCACACAGGTATAAAAAAATCAAACAATTACGATTTTTTTTTGTAATAACATAAGAAAGGGGAAAGTGGGGATGTGACATCATCAGCCCACCTAATGAATATTCATGACAATAGGCATATAACTATTTTCACAATATATTGCTAAACTTTAAAATTCAATAACTTTGCTATTTGTCATCAGACTATGATGGAATTTTCTGAGTTTTGCTCTGTGAATATTGCGCTATTTATTTACATAAAAATATTTTCAGCCCGTACTATCAGCTGGTGAGCAGAAGAAGGGGTACAAATTTTGTTTTGCTTGCCAGTGTCGGAACTCCTCTCCCTCAGCTGGAGGGTTCACGTGCACCCCCCCCCCCTCCTCTCAGCCTACGCCTTTGCCTGAGGACAGAAAGAATATTAATCCCCCTGTACCATTCTGTCAAATTGCCTAAAAGATGAGTCTTTGATTTCTGTGTTAAATCCAAGATCCAAGATCTGGGCCCCATCTTATAAAGAGTTACGATTGATCCAATCAATCATAACTCTATGGAAATCGGTCAGTGTCATAATTTTTCTACAGGAAATGTGCATAATGTTCTTTGTAAACAAAGGAGAACACACCAAATTGTCAAGAAATCAATGAATTTATGGATATACATTCATATCTAGAAAAGTTTTTGAACAAACCTTCCTTTTTTTAATGTTGACTTTGCTGGCTTCCATAGTTGCGATTGATTGGATCAATCGCATCTCTTTGTAAGATGGGGCCATGGGTTACGTCCAAGACAAGGACAATATTGAAAAGCATTTCTAATTAAATGATGATTTCATGTACATATGGCCTACACATGTACAGATATAATTCCTTTTTATCTGAAACTTGTCATATTAAGAAGATCAAGTGGTATTACTGATAAAACCCTCATAGATATCAGGGGCCCGTCTTACAAAGAGTTGCGATTGATCTGATCTATCGCAACTATGGAAAGCCACCATCGTCAACATCTAAAATACACGTTTGTTCAAAATAATTACTAGAAATGATGTATATTCATACTTTATCTGTTTTCTTGACAATTCAGTATGCTTCTTTTTATTTTCAAAGGACATCAAACAAATCTCTGGGAGAAAAAATAATGACATTGTTGGATTTCCAAAGAGTTACGATTGATCGGATCAATCGTAACTCTTTGTAAGACGGGGCCCAGAAGTCCTAGAAATTGTGCCAAACTAAGTAGCAGTAAAAATTAAATGGAGACAAATTTCCCATACTGCTTCATAATTTTCCTGTGTTTATGTCTGGAATAAACTTTATAAACCAACCCCAATTTGTTTTAATTGGCAAAACTGCATTTGGAGGAATGCAGTAACAAACAATATCAAAGCATTTAACAGAGCAAGTACATTATTTTGTGGCTAGAAATAATGACTTTAATAAGGGTTTTTATTTCCCTCTCTGTCTTTGTTCAGTTAAATGGTTATGAAAGGAAAGCTGAATTGCAGAGATCCTATTCATCAATGTCCCAAATGGTTCTTGCTCATCCATAAAGTGTGGCTTTTTGTGTAGTGCCAACGTGTCTGCAACCTACGCCACAGCTAGGGTGTGTTCAAGCTAGTTTATTGAGCTGGAATAACAAACATGAGCCTTTAAACCAAAATGGCAACACAAAAAACAGTTACTGCAGGAGAGAGAATATAGATTTTGAAAACTACCTGGGACAACTTTTAATCTCATTGGCTCAAATTGTCTACATTTCAGTTTATTAGACTCTCTTTTAGTTTTCCATCGCTTTTGTGGGCATTTCGGAGGCAAGTGTGCCCCGGGCCCCATGTGAGGTTTTTTTCCCCCGGCTGCAGGATAGCATTCAAAGGATGTTTCATCAAAACTGATGTTCCCTTTTATGAAAGATATACCATTGGAAGCTGTATTGGCGCAGTTTGACCACAAAGTATCATTTGGTCAACTCAGGACATATGCAAGGCATGTTCAGACTCGGAGGCCACTATCATGATGACATCATAGAATAGTGACAGGGAACTCTTATGCTTTTCACACTGCACTTTTTTCCCTTAACCCAGGAAATTGGTGGGGCTAACGGGGGTCTTAGCCCCACCATTTCTCGGGTTAAGCTTAGCCCACTTCGTTTTCACACTACGTTTTAGCAAAGTGGGCTAGCACGGTAAATAGTACGGTACTATCTGGCCCTGCAAAAAAGCAGGGTTAGCCAGCTTATTGTGGTGCTAGCACCACAATTGCGGTGCTAAGAGATGCAGTGTGAAACGAAACAGGGCTAAGGAAAAGTGGGGCTAAGCATTAGCCAATCACAGAAGTCGAAATTGCACGTTAATCGCGCTCTGTATGGTAAAATCATCAATACTCATAAGCTGTGTGATAGTCCGGGGTTAGGCATTAAGCAAATAGTATGGGGTTAAGAAAGACAGTGCGAATTGAAAAAAAGATAATATGGGGTTAAGGATAGTCCGGGGTTAAGGATAGTATGGGGTTAAGGAAATGCAGTGTGAAAAGCATATCTGAAGACTGAACATTTGTTAAATCAAATTTTCACCGACTGTGATTCTGCAAAACATGTAGATACACTCAAAAATGCACCTCTTGGTGTTTGGCATACTGGTACTTTGAAAATGAAAAAGGAAATGGCTTGAACATAAATGTCTTTGAAAACCGCAATAAACACTGTAGTTTGAACACGGCCTCAGAAAGAAAATAATGCATTCTTTCGACTGTGTGAAACAAACAAGGCTGCGGAAACAAATTTAGAATCATTGTCCTATTGTTACGTCCGGTTCAATCCAGTGCCACTTTGAAAGGTGAAAAATTTAGCCTTCTTTGTGGTTCATAATTTATGTTTACATTTATAATATTATATCAATTTATGTTTATGTCAATATCAATGAATGATATGACAATCAGGGCTCGAGCTAGAGCAAAAAAAAAGTTTTTTAGTGGTGGTCACAATTTCACGGCAATACAGCATATTTTTAGGCCAAGTTAGGGATCTTAAAGCCGAAAGCGAATGAACATCATGCAATGACAACCTGACATTAGCAAATCTTTGAAAATAAACTAAGAACTATTCATCAAATATAATAATGTTTATTTTAAATTATGCAAATAAAACAAGATTAAAGATGAAAATTAACGCAAGTGCAATTCTTCTTTGCAAGGAGTGGTGGTCAGAAATAGTGTTTTTCATGATGAGTGGTGGTCAAAAATCTTTTGTGCCGGTTGGGCCGACAAATGCCGACCACTGTAGCTATATCACTGATGACAATATATACAATAAATTAAACTCAAAGTAAAGTTGACTGAAAATCATCATCTTTTTTCCACTTTTCATATAATTACCCCGACATTTCCTCTTTCAGTTTCAATTTTCAAAGTAACATAATGAAAAATCAAATATGTACTTCAAGTAATAAGGACAGAACAAATTGATTTTTTTTTCCGTATGTGGATGCACATGCGTTTGTGAGAGCACGTTCATATGATGGACTTTTTTTTGCTCTTCCTATGTCAAATGTTTTCTTTTTTGGTTTCATCACTTTTACAATCATTTGCCAAATTTCACTTGGTCCTAAAATGGAATTCAATGAAATCAATAATAAAACAGATATGGCATTTACTATTGTTAGTGAATTTCACTGATGTTGCATGTGTTATCAGCAGGACAGAGAATGGAGGGGGTAGATGGAGATAAAGGGAAGAAGGGAAGAAAGGATGCAATGATGGACAGAATGAAATAAATGAATGGAAAGGGAGGTGTAAGATGGAGTGAGGGGTAGAGAAAGGGAGGGAAAAGAGGAGGGGAAGAAATGGAAGAATAGATAGAGAAGAGAGAGAGGTGGATGGAGGGAAGGAAAGACGAGTGAATGGATTGATGACAGAAGGAAAAAGTGTAAGATGGAGGGGAAAATAGAGAAAGAAGCAAATGAAAGGGAGAGGGGGGAGAAAAAACAGGAGATGAAGGGAAGGAGGAAAAGAAGGATAAAATAACGGAAAGGAAAGAAAGAGGGAATGAGAGGGAGGTGTACAATGGAGGGAGGGGTCGAGAAAGGGATGGAAAATAGAAGAGGAAATGGATGAAAGGAGGAAAGGTAGTAAAGAGAGAAGGGGGGGGGTAGAAGGGGAGATAAGGGAAGGGATGGACTGATGGATAGAAGGACTGAGTGTAAGATGGAGTGAAAGAGTAAAAGATGGGAAGGACTAGGGAAAGAAGAGAGAGAGAAAGTGTGAGAGAAGAGGAGGGTGGAATGAGGGAGGAAGAGTTGCAAAAACAAAACAAAACATGCACAGCAGCAGGAAAGGGTGGGGTGGGGCCGGGGGGGGGGGGGAAGGTGTGACATATATAGAACGCAAGTGTGAGAGATCATGAAAGACAAACCAAAGCATGAAAATAGGGAGGGAAAAAAGAGGCAGAGTTGAGAAAACTCTGAGTTCGGAAAAATATCGTGACAAACAAGAGCTGGAAAAATCAACACACATTCCTTGTATACCAGATGGAGTTATCATCATGCATAGGTATTTACGAAGATGGGCAGGAACTAGCCTTCTTCACAGGCTTCAAGAATATATTTTTATTTTGTTTCATTGACAAATGGAATTCCATTTTTATTGACAACCATTTCCTTCGAATCTGCATGCAATTTTATAAGCTATTATTTCCTTTTTAAGGCAGAGAAATCTGTAATTTCCAACATGAGATAAAATTAAATTCATATAACACCAATCAAAAATTTATTTGAAGGTATCTTTGGAGTGGAGCAAAAAACCCAAACAAGCCTAAAAACATTTTATGTTTTTGATATGTGGAAAAGTGCATCAATGAAAATTATCCTTACCGCTATAAATAGTGAAATAATTGCACCTATACCCTACAAGGCTTTACCAAAGTAAATATGGAAAAGGGGGAATTAAAAGAGGGAGGTAAATTCTAATTACGTTACTAATCATGATTCTGCACAGATAGTGTGTGGTTACAGATTCAATGCATATTTTATTCAAGTGCAGAAGACGAAATAAGACTACAAAAGATGTTAAATTAATACCTTCCATCAACTTTTCTCAGCAATACCCAAAGGGAATAGAGACCAAATGATATAATTAAAGATGGAATCTAAGATCATTGCCAAGACATACATACAATGCCGAATTGGAGAAAAAGTGGGTTTCGCTTTAAAAACGTTTTTCTTTTTTCCTACTTTATCTTCACCTTTGGGTCTGTTAGAAGAATTACGAACAGCTTCCCTTGCGGGGAGCATACCAGATTCAAATTCAATCCCCTCTCCTGTCTTCTGGCGTGAATGAAAGGCATTCTGCCCGATCGCCGGACCTAGATTGACACCAAAATTTGCAGGAAATAGCAGAAACAACTCCGGTCCGCTGACAACATTTTGCACTGCTAAACAGATTATTCCTGCTGAGCCTCCTCTATGTTTCGTCGTCGCTATCTCGGTTTGGAGGTAGGGGGAAGTGTATCAATGGAGATCTGGCCATGTGCGATATCTACATATATAGTATATATAGCTGCGACAGTGCAAGGATTTATCTACAATTTAACAATAACACTATAATACAGTTTAAAATGTGAAATGAGAAATATGGGAAGGTATAAAGGTATAAAGATTTTGAATACAGAGTGGAAGTCATCATGCTGGCTGGTTTTAGGTTTTATGATGAGTAGTCAATTGGTCATTCAGAAGAATAATTAAACAAATAAATTAATAATCAATAAGATTCCTGTATGAATTGCATCAAAAGAAAACTTTCCATAGGTTGATACCATTGAAATTGTAATAATGCTAAAGAATTGGCTCTGTGGCATCAATCGCTGAAGTCTGTAAAATCAATTTTACCATATAATTCAGACAAAATGAGAACAGATTTCTTTTAAACAAAGTTCAAGTATTATGCTGCCCTCGCTGGTAGGATGCCTTGGAGAAAGGAAAAAAGGAAAGACTGAATATCACAGTTCTGGTTGCCGATTCAAAATCTGTATAACGATTCCCTATCTTTTGATCACTTATTTGTCCACTAATTTAACAGATTTGACATCCCCTTTTGCGAACCAAGTATATCAATAGCATGGCCTCAAATTAAAGCAATAACAAATATTTCACAAATTATATGATAATTTTGCAGTTGATAAGTTAGAACGACGTATTAGTACCTGATGATTGTTTTGATAAGAATAATTATGCCCTGTAAATTGACAGATAGTCGAGTGAAACAGTTTCTGACAGCATATAGTTGATTTTTATCCTGCATTTGATTTGTTTTGTTGTGTTTTTCCTTGTTTTCGTTTCGTTTAATTTGTGACTCTGTTTATTGTTAGAAATGTTAATTTATCATTGTAACTTATGTTCGATAATTTGTTTAAAAAAATGTTCATTTTATTTTGATTGTAATCCTTTATGTTTGGATTTGAAATCAATAAAATAAACTTGAAACTAAGACAGCTCCTTTCTTGCCTGTTAGATTTCTGAGGGCGGGATGGGGGATAGAGGATTTACCATTTCCTATTTTATGCCAATACTTGCAGAGTTTACAAGTTCAAAACTGGGCTAAACAAACATACAGAAGCTCATAAATCACTGTAAATGTCAGCTAAACACAGGCACATATCTATAAATTTGCACAGCTCTTATTGTTGTGGTTCAAGAAACTAAGGATTGTCACTTCATAATCCATCAAAAGAGGAATAAACTAAAAGTGGGGTATCTATGAGGCATGGGGGGAGGGGTAACGTGTCCGAGAGACCACTTTTACAAAGATACTTTCAGATAACTTGCAGCTTGCCACTTTTTGTCTTTCCCAGTCATAACCATAAACTTTAATACACTTCTGTCTCCGTAGTGCTTTTGATCTAACGGCAGTTGGATTCTGGTGTTCTTCTGGATTGGATATTCAGGGATCAATACTATAGCTACCCCAAAAGATTTTTCTCTAACTAACTCAAAAGCTTTAGTATATTACTCTGATTGCATTAAATTCAGGAAATAATGCAAATTTTCAAGAAAAAATTGAGTATTTCTTACTGAATGTCTCCTGACAGAGCCAAAAGTTGAGTTCATTAATAATACATCTACTAGAGCACCATGTAAAACTTATCAGAATGCACACTTCTTTCAGGTGGTGACACCCTACACAACCTTTCTATTCATTGATAACCCCCCCATAGATTTGAAAATTCCTAAATTTCTGGCATACTATCATGCTTAGCTTGATCAATGTTGCAAATCTTGGTGCACCTACATTTTTGTAAACTAAAGGGACATTTAGATTTCAAGCAGTGTTTTTTTTTTCATGTTGCAAGGCATTGGGTGTTTTCATGTTTGGTGTTAATCTATTGATGTGTTTGTGCAAGCCCAAATGATTACGCCAGCACAACATCAACCTTTAAAACATTAATGGTGCTATGACAAATCTCATCAGGTGTTGAGATATCATTGATGTTATTATGGTGGTCCCCAAGTCTGCGAACCGATCAATATGGGTTAAGATTTAACATCAATTTCTTTTCATTTCACAAATTTAATTCTTAATTTTTCAGTTAATAATGTTCCTTATATTATTATAAGTGTACCAAATATCTCAATAAAATTTGAAAAAGATATAGGATTTTCTTGGAAAAAACCTCGGGCAGTCATTTTCAGATTGAAAAAAAAAAAATGGTACCCCATGTCTGCACAGCCATTTACTTTGCACAAGATTCAGGGTTTTGATGAGAAAGGCTGCATTTGACGTTGTCACATGAAATGCCCCAAATTCATTATTTTTCCCACCATTTTGAGTCAGATTTTTTAAATGAATATCTGTCAATGTATTGCATGTGTAAAGTCTGTGTTCGTTGTGTATATTCTTTTACTAGAATCGCGCAGATACGCGTTTGCTCAGACTTGGGGGAACTTGCCATACAGATTTTTGTAAACTAATATCAAGTGTTAGCGATCAGGCAGGCAGCCTTTGTGCTTCTGACACGAACACCAGCAGCAGACTTGAAATTACCCAATCTTTAAACATGAATTAATGATTGTAGAAAAAAAATCTCTTGGGCTCGTAACTTCAAACCTTGAAATGAATATTTAAAAACTCAAATACAAAACCTAAATTTCAAATTGGTTGAAAAATAAAATTTCCAGTTACCTTTTCAAGCTACATTTGATATCATATTAATGCAAAGTCATGCAACGTGCCCCGGCCTTTGTGTTTTTATTTTCAAAGTTGGCTTGTACTGCATTTGAGCAGCATTGGTTTGCTAATTTGAAAGTTATACCTTGGTCACATTTGTTCTACGGCGGCCTTACGGCGAGTCGAAACCAGCCGTTTTAACATTTTTTGTACCAGCTACATATAGGTGCTTTGGATGAAAATGAATAAAACGACTGTTTTCGACTCGCCGTACGGCCGCCGTAGAGCAAATGTGACCAAGGTATTAGTACGACAAAATTGTCTAGTTTTTGAGATATGAATTTCACAAGCAATGGAGATTGGTGTAAATTAGCATTTCTTATCTAGTCAATATTAAATTTGTTCTTATCATGGATAGTGCACCATGACTGGCCCTGCAATTGCTACTCTGGGCCCCTATGACTTATGATTATAGTATCTGGTTCATCATAATAGTTCCCATGGTAATCTTTAATTTGAGTTGCTGATGAGCACTGTTACCATGATTGGGCGCTGCAGAACTGGGGTGAGGGGGAAGGGGCGGGGCTTGAGCGATTTTTTTTGGGCACATGATCAGTCCCCCAATTTTAGCACAATCCCCCCTCCACTTTGAAAAATTGTTCCGTGACCCCTGATCATAGTTACAATTGTGAGGTCTGTACAGAATGGGCCCCTGGAATAATCCCTGTCCAACTATGGTGTTTGGAATTGGAAAGGCTTTTTTTTTCCGTGCGTTAGCACCTTTGAAAGGTAGAGGACATATGTTTTAAGTTGATTCCCATTTGCCTACTAGAACAGTGGCGTACCTAGGATTTTCCACAGGGGGGGCAAAACCGTCCGCCCAAATATTTGACAAGCAAAAAAAAAAAAAGACTGCCCCCCCCCGTAGGTACGCTAGTGTACTAGAACCATGCAGGGCCCCCATAACACAAATCTCAGTGCTTGATCGTAGTGCTGATTTCAACAATTGATTACATCGTTCATGATGTGCAATCACAATTGATTACATTGTTCATGATGTGCAATCACAATTGATTACATCATTTATGATGTGCAATCACAATTGATTACATCGTTCATGATGTGCAATCAATCATACCAATCAACTTTATGATCGATCGCTAAGCTTTGTGATGAAGGCCCCAGATAGTCTCTGTACAATATATATGAGAATTACCAAATTCAGTAGAAGATACAGTTCTATCTCTGGAACTAAGAGTAAATCCGATGATCAGCTTGGATCAGATTATCAGATTGGTCACACTCACTTAGCCACAGGGGCTGGGTTAAAAACTTGGAATATCATGATTTTCAAGGGTTCTAACAGCCACACCTCGAAAAATATGATCATGTGACCTTAACAGAAGGAATTATAATCTCATCAATTGGGTCATACACACCTTGGTTGAACCATGACCTTTGAACTTTTGAAAGAGGCGTAGTAGTAGTAGTAGCAGCGATGGATGGTTCCTCCGGCAGGCCCAGTTTTTTTTTCAGTCTGATAAACTTGGCCACCGCACAGTCACCCAAACATCCTGTGTACAAGGCAGCAGCTACTCAGGCAGGGAGATACGCTGCTAGCGTGACAGCCACCGATTTCCACTCCTATTGTTTTATCCGCTGTATGGTGGAGGCAAAGGGAATATTAGGTCGGTTGGTTGCCCAAGTGAGAAATCAAATTATTATGGGGGTTTGCATAAGCAGTATGGAGGTGCCAATTTGAGCGTAACCATTTCCTCTTTAGATGGGAGTTGGCGTTCCTTGATTTGTGCCGCTCTTTTGATCCAGAACTTGGTCAGGAGATTTATGGCTCTGCCAAAAAACTTTTTTTTTTCCTTTTGCAACAACTCTAAATCTTGATCCCGACTGTATTTGATATGGAGGAGAGAGAGAGGGGAGATTTGGAAATCATGCATTTGGGTTCTGAAATGACAGCTGTAATTCTATCCCAGGTACGACTCTGATGCATGGTTTGATTTTATTTCTTAAACAGTGACGCAAATATCTGACGCAAATAAAATAACTAATGGGGAAAGTACTTTAAAGGTATTTATTGTTATGGAACATGTCAAGAATTGGTTTTTATTCATCTCTATGGCTTTGAGATACACCTACCTCTCATGATTAAGAAATATTTATAGACACATAAAAAGTGCACCACCTTATAAGTTACTTTCCAAGAACTGTAAGTTTAACAATGAAGTTTTTTATCCCTTATTTCTGAAAATTATTCAATGCCAAGCCTTTCTCTGAATACCTTATATTCATTTTGTTTATAAGCTATGAGAGTAGTTAGATAAAAGAAACAGGTTCATCTTCAGAATAACTACAGATTTTGGTATTCAAAGCTTCCTGATGCTCGAAGAGGTACCGTGGAATCGATCTCGATGCTATTCTTTCCAAGCTAGAATTGTTCATTGTAACAATTTCTAACCATGAATGAAACCTTGACCAATGGCACGAGATGTAACTACCTGTGATTTTCCTGGCAATTATCGGTCTCTATAGCTAATGACAGGAAATAACTTTTGAATGTATGTATTTATTTTGTTAATAGAGAACGAGGAGAGACGGTGTGTGGCATGGCAAAGTCACCTTTCACTTGGTTTGATTCCCAAATTGCTTGAAAGCATCAACCATTCTCAACCCTTTTTGGTCTTTGGCAAGTTTCAGTCAATCGCAAACAATCACCTTGGGCAGAGACTACATGTATGTCGCAACTTAAAGTTTAATGTTTAACCAAAACAACAACAACAACACAATATGAAAGGAGCTACTGCGAGAGGCCCGTGTAG
This sequence comes from Lytechinus pictus, assembly GCF_037042905.1. Taxonomy (NCBI): domain Eukaryota; kingdom Metazoa; phylum Echinodermata; class Echinoidea; order Temnopleuroida; family Toxopneustidae; genus Lytechinus; species Lytechinus pictus. The sequence continues at coordinate 42,716,593 of NC_087249.1, forward strand.
TCTAGTAACACAGACACTTTTACATTTGTGTCTGCCATGTTCAGAGGAGGGTTGGCTCTTGAAGCAAGATGTGGGCTTGTCAGGGTCATTGCTAGGTACCTGGTAAAATCCCTTCTCCCATGAAATGGAACCCTCATCGCCTCCTTTGTTGGGATGTGGCTAATCCCATGTTCAAATTGAACAATATCCAAAAAGAGTGTGAAATGGAGAGAGAGAGAGAGAGAAGAGAGAGAGAGTGGGGGGGGGGGTTGAGAGAAGGATAGAAAAATAAAGGATTGGGAGAGAGAGGGGGAAGAATGAGAGGAAGAGAGAGAGCGAGAGAAGAGAGAGTGCGTGAAGAGAAGAGAGCGGTGGAAGTAGAAAGAAGAGGGAAGAGAAAATGAGTGAGAGAAGAAGGGAAGATAGACTCATGGAAATATCTCAATGATAAACTAGAGAAAGATGAATACATGAATGTCTAAAGTCAGGGATAGACAGAGATGTAGAGAGAGAAGGGGGGGTTAGGAAACAGAAAGAAAGAGAAGAGACAGAGGGAGAGAGAAAGCTAGTTGTACCAGAAAAAAAATGAAGAAAAAGATTTTAAAAAATAGAGAAGGGAGGAAAGGAAAGAGAAAGATAGAGGGAGAGAAAGAAGAAGAAAGAGAGAAATAATGAAGAAAGAGGGGAGGGGAAGACAGAATGAGAGAACAAACAAAAACTTTAAGGACCTTTGGGTTTGCTTTTGAGGTTTGAGTGGCATGGCCACATGCACTCAAAGATTGCTGTTTAAACACGTTTTCATATATTGTTGTTTGTTTGACGCTGAGTCATTTCCTTTTTACCCAGGGACAGAAATAATTAGGCTGCGTTTATGCGACCTCAAGCCAGAATCATGATTTGAATCATGATTTGAATCATGATTCAAAACACAAACATGAATCACAATATCACAGAATCAGCGTTTAGACGACCTTCATTCCAATGCTGTTTCTCCTCAGATTCGGGCCAATCCAGTGCGCATCACTAGTGCGCAGTTTGACAGAGGAAGTTTTTCGCACGTGTTTCGGCTCTCGAAAAATCTTTTGCTTCCAGAATTCAGTCTATACCTCATTTTGTTTACTTCTGTCATATAGGGTCCATATGCTTCTATTCATCTTGTTAGTTTATCCAAAATGGTGTTCGGAAGTTAATTTCAGCGTAGATCCAATTTAGTATTGATACTGTATACTCAACAACTGAGATCATTGTCTGTCCAGTTAATTCATTTACTAGAACTTGAAGTTGAAGACATGACCAAAAAATGAAAAGTAGTGGACGATGCGATGAGACCAACACAGAGCTTGAACATGACAAGAAATGCATGCGTAGTACATATTCATGTACATACAGCGCCTTGAGCTAGGCAAGAGTCAAACCGAAAGTAGCCCGACACAACAGTGAGGTCATATAATCATGATTCAAATCACGATATCGTTTATTCGAACATTTCCGTACGTGATTCTGCAGAAACGTCTTTCCAAACGCCCCTTTTTTCGTGTTTCATGTTTGTGATTCTAATCATGATTATATTCAATTTTGACTAAACGCAATCGTGATTCTGCAGAATCATGATTTGAATCATGATTCAGATCATGATTCTAGGGTAAAAAAGTGGCGGATAAACGCACCCTAAGGTGCACCAAAGATCTGAAGAAATTTTTTTTTTGAAAAGATAAGAAAAAGAGGAGAGAAGAGAAGAACTAGGAGTGCATGAAGAGGGAAAATCAAAGTACAATTTGCTCAAAGGTGAGTGTGCTTTGAGTGGGTTACCTGTAGGGCCATGTCCATTGTCAGGCGAGGCTCTGGTCAATATCTGAACCTGGTGGTGGGAGAAAAAGAGGAAAGAAAAAAAAAAGACCAATGAACATTGGTATACAAAGGTCACGGATAGAAAACTGGTTCCCTTGGCTATCATAGGTATGATATGATATCAAACACATGCAGGCCTAATTCCATATGAAAGGTGAGTTTCTTGCACTTTTGATAAAATGATGTGCACCACCGTTATCAAAAAGAGTACCTACGATAAATTGAATAAAGTCCAGGGCCCTGTTGCATAAAAGTTACTAACTTTGTCGTTCAACAGTGTTTTCCATTGAATTCTTGAAATTTGATTGGATCTTGAGGTTTATTTCCGATCGGTCTAATGCCAATTCGTCTACTATCATTTGGTCTACCATCAGTTCATCCACTATCCACATGGTCTAATTGCCATTTCGTTCACTCACCATTTCGTCTAATAACCAGTTGGTCCAATAGCCATTTAGTCCATATACCATTTGTTCTAATTGGACTAAGTGCTAATTGCGGGAAATGAATGAAAAGAAAATGGGTATAGGACCTACTGGTTATAGGACGAAATGTTCATAGTTGAACTGGTGATTAGACAGTGATTATTGTGGTTATTGAACCCAATGGCTGTTAGACAAAATGTTGATGGACGGAATGGCATAAGACTAAATGAAGTTAGACCATGTGATGAGTGGACGAGTTGGCTATAGATGAATCAGCAGTTTACCAATCTTGAGCAGCGTTGCCACAGAAGTTACAATTGGACGGCAAAATTACTATAAAAGCAACTTTTAGTAACAAGACCCTGGGGGTACACAACTCATTTAATCCAGTATCTGAAATACAAGTTGTAATTATGATAATTGTCGTTTATGTACCGCTTGACAGATATATCTTAGCCCTGATCATCAGATCAGATTCTGCCTTGCCCCCAGAAAATGTTAAACCTTTCTCCACTCCCTGAGGAGCATTCCAGTATGAATTTCCAAACTCAATTTTCTATATATTAACATAGAATGTGCTTTGTACTTTTGATATTAGAGCCCACAGGGATACTCCGGGCTGAAGATATTCATATCTAAATAAATAGAGTAGTATTCACAGAGCAAAATGCTGAAAATTTCATCAAAATCGGATAATAAAGAACAAAGTTATTGAATTTTAAAATTTGCATTATTCTGGTGAAACAGTTTTAGGCATGTCTTCATGAATATTCATTAGGTGGGCTGATGATGTCACATCCCCACTTTCCTTTTCTTATGTTATTACATGAAATCATAATTGTAAATGATGTGTCTCCATTATGATGAAATAAATGAATAATCAATACCTCTATACAGTGCGTATCAAAAAAAAGTTTACACTTTGAAAAAGCCCTGGAAATTCAAAAATATACAACATGTGGGTAATATTTTCACATATAATCTTGGGTTTGGGTCCCATCTATCCAATGAAAGTTAAAGTTTTGACAGAATTTTACACTTGAGTGAGCACTGTCCATTTTTGTAAAGCTCGCAGAAATCTGTTTGCGCAGAAATGCTCGTTTTCACGCTGTGTCAAGGGGAAAGGGCCAAATCAAACTTACCCTGCGAAACATTTATCATACATTTCCCTTGCACGTTTAGTCAATTGAAATAAAACGGATACATTCAAGCATTTTGTAACAATTTTGCCACCCAAATTGAAATTTCAACATTTAGTAGGCACAACCTTTACCCTTTTTGTGCCAGCTGGATCTGAGGACATAACTGAATCTGAACAAAAGTTTATATCAGACATCTCCAGCATTTTTTCACTGAGTTTTTATCATTTAAGTGGGTTTACATTTCATTTTACATTTAATACTTGTTTCTCCACACTTTTCCAAAGCTTGACAATGATTAACAAAATTAAAATCAAGCCTAAGCCATTTCATATAAATCACAGCTCAGTGTAAAGCAAATATCGTCTCGATGGCCTCGGTGTGTGGGGGAGTGGGGTGGGGCGCAATGCACTCTTCGAAGTGTTTTGGGCAAGGAAATAAGTTTAAAAAGGTAAAAGATATCTTCAAATCAATTTTACTAGCTAAATTCCACAATTTCTTCATAATTAAGGTCTACTTTTATTTGCATAACTATTTCAAAGTTCTGCGTAAATCATTTTTCACTAAATTTTCAAAAGTAAGTGGTGCTCACTCAAGCGAAAACATTTTTCGACAGTTATATCGTCATTTGCTTAAATGGATCTGTACCAATGTTAAAATGTGGAAAAATCTTCAGGATATTACAAATGTATAATTTTACAGGATTTTTTCAAAGTGTAAACTTTTTTTTGATACGCACTGTACACATGTATATATATCTAAATATATATATAGTACAGGTCTGTCATCATTCTTAATCTTAATACCTATATGTCTTATACTCTCAAAGTGTTAAAAGAGAAAGAAAATGTGTTGCTTCTTGTATGTTTTCTACAGATTGTCAACACAAAATGACAGATAATCTAATAGTACCGTATTTAAACTATTGATCAAAGGACTATTTTGGGATTGTTCTTTTTCTCCAAATGCCGAATTGATTCCTGGGGGGCGTTTCATCAACATTTTTGTCCGACAAGTTGTCAGATCTGACATCTTTCCTTGATTTTGATTGGCTGATAAGCAATGTTACTATGGTAACTGTCGGATAAAATGGGACTTGTCGGATAAAACGTCTGACAAGTCCTTTCATGAAACGCTCAAGAATGTTGCTCCCATTTTGCTGTATTCGAGTGTCCACACACCATTTGGTAGGCATACAGAATGTACTACCACTACAACCTATGATCACGAGACCTCGGCAAAATGGTGAAGAAAAAAAAAAGAGGGCCCTGCCCCAAAACAAGTACGTGTACCAATTCCCAACTGCAAATATTTGCACCTCCGCTTCATGTGCGTTGTTCCTTCATATTCAATTTTACAATCCAATTTTGAAATTGATATTGCCCCTCAGCAAACACGTGGAGAATAAAAGCAGGAATTTGAGTAAAACAACAATTTTTTCTACATAAACATAACACAACAGTAAGAAAAGAGGAATTGAAGAAAAGTGTCTGTGTCTTTCAGTGTTTGTTTGTGCCTGACATATTTACCCCGAATGAGAGCATCATCATTTCTCTCTTCATGCCAAACTAGAGGAACCATTTTTTTAACTTGTTTTATGCATGTTTGAACTTCCATAATTGAAGCATTTGAATTTGAATCTTGAATGTGACAAGAAAACCCATAAGGAATCACCATGACCTTCAAGCCAAACATCTGGGTATCTTGAAGAAAGAAGTGAGGCAATTGAAGAATTAAGATTTGTTGTTTAATTATCATCTTCATTAATCTCAACCTCACTCAAAAACTTTCCCTTGCAACAAAATATCCTTTGGATTGATTTCGAGGGAAATTTAGAGGGACCATGATGCAAATCATCTTTAAGAACCCAATATTCTGATCTTATAAGTAAAAAAAATTGAGTGATGGTTATCATCACTTTTCATTTGAACTTTTGCAATGTTTGAATTTATCTAAATAACTACACTTGCCTCCTGCTAGTGATAGAATATTAGAAAGTTATCCATGAAGATTGTCACTTGGTATTAATAATTGATACGCCAACTGTTCATGTTAATTTGCATAAACATTGGACTCATTACTTCAAAATAATTGGCTTATAAAATGTTGTAACCTTAGTAACAAGTGTTATAATATCAATGTTAACTTCAAATGTATAGTGTATGTTGGAACCCTGCCTACAAGCACTTTGCTTATTAAGGGTATCCCTCCATTTTTTAATAAAATATACTCTGTTTATTACATGTCATATTTTTATGTATGCTGATTTATAAAGATGGTAAATAAATTGAAATTGAATTGAATTGAAATAGTGTCAATTTAATGCACTGTGATAAACGCATGCATTTCGTACTGGATGTTTTTATTTTTACTAACCGTGTCAATGCGTGAAATCTTCATAAACCAAGGTTTCAAACCAAAACCACCTTTGTGAATTTGGACCTAGATGTCCCCCCCCCCCAGACCACAATTGCACCCATAGTGCTTGGCCCAAGGGTATTGAGGACAAGCTGAGGGTACAAACAGTCTGAAACCAGTTGCACAGCTGCAACCCTCCCCCTCCATCAGATACATTCACACCAGCCCTTTCAGGAAAAACTACAAAGTATAGACAGCGTGAAAGCACAGTACACAAAGTTATATTATCAGGATGTAGGCTCAATATGATATAGAAGAACAAAATTATCCACAAAATAGTACAGTGTAGGTGCTTTTCAAGATTATATCGATGACTTCTTTTGCAGGGATTTCTCCAAGGTCACAGTAATATGTGCAGTGTGAAAGAGAATTCTGGAAAAATTTAATGTGAAGCAAGAAGAGCATCTTTCACCAGTCTTGTCTGGACAAGGCAGGTGTGAATAAGAAAAATATTGGGTGATTTGACGACTGAGAAATTACTTGCAATGCACAGGTACAAGTTTCCTGATCGTGCAGGTGTGAACACCTCTTCAAGAGTATCATCACAGCCAGAAGATGATGGGGGAGAGGGCTCTATTTTTACTGCGCAAACAACATTGGCGAGAGCATCTTTTGTTCCACAAGTGTCATCGACAACAACGATGCATAAGTGGCCGACAGAAGGGGTTGGCCCCTGCCTGCCTGCCTGAATGGTCGGATGAAAATCAAAAGCTTCCTGTCTGAGAATGGCACACTCTTGTCGTCCTCGAGGAGTGGGAGAAGAAGCCGATCAACAATGATTGCTTCCTGTTTTCCTCTGGGACTGAAACTGCACAAAAACACTTCAGGAGAAAAATATCATAACTGAGAAACCAGACAAATTTGCACAAGAGCAGCAACGGAAATACAGTTGTAGCTATGAAACTGAAGGGGCTACTTGTTGCTAATGTAGACACTGCCCGAATTGCGAGGCAGTTAGGAGATATAATCGGCCCCATTCATGCCCAATATGCTAAAAACATTGAAATTAATGTCATTTGTGGATGCAATTACCGAGAGCTAATAGAAAAGTCATATAGAACCAAATATAGGAGAAAGACCAGGGGCCTACTGCATTAAACTTAACATTAAGAATAAGATTCATTTCTATGCTGAAAAATTTTACCAACTTACCATGGTAGAAAACATTCTAGTAATCATAAATGATATGCATGTTGCAATTATATCCTTCTAACTTCTCATTAAGAAACAGGAGAAGTAATTTCATATTTAATTCACACAGATCATTACATGCATTTGATTTTTCTTAATCATTTATAAAGTCTTGTTAAAATGCATTCTTGTTCTAAGAACGCTTTTCTTATTGATATCTAGTATAGTTTATATCATATTTAGCATACTCAGCCCAAACAAATCATATGTTCACATATATACAGTATGGATTGAGATAAAAAAATACTTTCTACTTGCAAGAATTCTTACAACTTTGTGAGAAACTTGAAAAAAAATATCAAATGCATCTTATCTTATTACCAAGCCCTATATTATTTCTCAGTTTGACTCCTGAACCAAATAATGGCATCAAAACAAATACAAACCGAGACATTTTTATTATCATTTTTCCTGCTCAAGATACATTCACCCTCCAAAAGTCTATATATACTTCTATTCCGGTTGAAACTCCAAAGTCTGTTTAGGAATTTTTACAACAACAAACACATTAAAATGGCAATGTCTTTTTGAGTCAACAAGGCAATCAGTTACCATTGTATTTAATTACTTCCTTTTTGGTTACTTATTAACAGAGCCCCCAGAGTTGTTGTTCATGAAAAGTCATGTTGGGGACTCCTTTACTGGGACAGTCAGTCTGTCTGCTGGCTTGTTGGTGTTGTTTTTGGGTTTTTTTAGGGTGAATCTTCTTTGGGGGGGCACAAAAAAGAGTCTTACTTGTCTATGAGGACTGTCATTTTTTCTCCCAGGAGAAAGCTACGTCAGTGGCATGGGGGAAGTGTTGGATATGAAAATTTATTTCCAATTCATCAATTGCCAACTCATCTACTAGTACTGTCATTCCGTCTACCGTCAGTTCGTCCACTATCCACATGGTCTAATTGCCAATTCGTTCACTCATCATTTCGTCTAATAACCAGTTGGTCCAATAGCCATTTTGGTCTAAATGGACTTAGTGTTATTTGCAAAATGAATAAAATTGAAATGGATATAGACCAACTGGTTATGGGACGAAATGGTCATAGACGAAATGGTGATTAGATGAAATGATGGTTGTACCAAATGTTTGTTAGAGGAAATGTTTATGGATGGAAATCATGGAATGGCATTAGACTAAATGAAAGTAGACCATGTGGTGGTTGAACAAGTTGGCAGGAGATGAATCAGCTCCGGGGAATCAGCAATTTACCGATATGAATGGGTCGCTTTTCGTGAAGTGGTTGTGAAAACCACTTTCAGGTGATCAAATGGGAACGCTAGCAAAGCATTCTTCCAAACTGGTTTCCTGAACCAGTTTCCAGCAAACTAGTTTCAAGGGTGTGATAGAGGCTGTTCTCGCTACATTCCTAAAACTAGTTTAGTGGAAAATAGTTTAACGCGTAGTGAGAACGGATGAAGCGGTCTTGGAAACGATCTTCCAAACCAGTTTGGAAAACCACCTCGCGATGTAGTTTTCAAGATCGCTTTGCCTCGTTAAACTGCTTTTAGCGTGAGGACACAACCGTTCTTCAGGAAGCGATCTTCGCACATTTTGAGCGCTGCGGTTTCGAATTTCACGCGAAACATGTCACCAAACTGAGAGCATTTCCATAGCAACAAGAGCGCTTTAAGTGAAGTGATTTTGAAAACCACTTTCGTGTGATCAAGTGGGAACGCTAGCAAAGCGCTCTTCAAAACTGGTTTCCTGAATCGGTTTCCAGTAAACTAGTTTTAGACAGCGTAATGAGAACGGCCTCATAGAGGGAATGGGGTCTGACGAAAGAAAAGAGAATGTGATAGTAGAAGCATAGACCTATGGTAGAAGGGATGGGGTATCATTGGCCCCATTCTCATTACCGTCCTAAAACTAGTTTACGGGAAACTAGTGAAAATGGAAACTAATTTAACATGTAATCAGAATGTCGAAACAGTCTTGGAAGCAATCTTCCAAACCAGTTCGGAAAACCACCTCGCGATGTAGTTTTTTTTTTTCCACGATCGCTTTTCCTCGTTAAACTGGTTTTAGCATAAGTGAAGACACAACCGTTCTTCGGGAAGCGAACTTCGCACATTTTGAGCGTGCTGAACCGGTTTCCAGTAAACTAGTTTCAGAAAATATAATGAGAATGAGTCATAATATCAGAAGCAAGGGGGAGGCATTTGGACAGGATGAATTCAGTAAATATAGAATCATAGATAAATATAAAGTTAAATAATGATATAATATTCTGGAGCAAGGGACAAAGGGCTGTTATTGTCCCGTTGATCTGCTGTTTTCTTTACTGTGACATAAACTCACTTTGATGATACCAAAAGGCAAGCTATAATGCAAGTATAAAAACAAAATTAAGGATGTTTACAAGGCAAATATAACATGAACTCTTTATCTGTTTCTGTGTCTGGGCCAATATTTTATTGCCAGATCGTGGGACGTTATGAGAACTAATCACACTAGTTCAAACTGTAAACCAAACTCTTACAGAAAGACAAGTGATTCAACAATCAATAAAACTTTTCGTTCATTTTCTGACCTATAATTCCTCCCATGTACTCCTCTTAATCATGTCCAAGCATGGGCCAAGTTACAGAAGACATGTTTATTATTATTTTTTTTTTACATTTCTAAAAGCTACGACAAAAAAATGATAAAAAAATAGGAATGCTTGACGACCCCTTAATATGCATAGGGTGCTTCAAAGCGCAAGAATGGGTCAACTCACTAATAACGACAAATGATCTATTCATAGTAAAGCAGAACAAAACAAGATGAGGAAAAAAGAAGAAGAAATAAGCAGTGCGTATACCTCCATTACACAAATTATCAAAGAGGTATGTTTTTAATCAGTGATTTGACTTCCATTTCAATTTAGGTATTGTACACTTGGAAGTGGAATAGGGCCTAGGACCCCGTTGTCATTACTGTCCTAAACTAATTTACTGGAAACTAGTTGATCGTGTAATGAGAATGGTCTAAGCAATCTGTCAAACCAGTTCAGAAAACCACTTCGCCATGTAGTTTTCAAGATCGCTTTCCCTCGTTAAATTGGTTTTACCGTGAGGACACAACCGTTCTTCGGGAAGTAATCTTCGCACAGTTTGAGCGCGCTATTCCACACACTGTGTGTAGAATGCCTACGCTGTGGTTTCAAATTTCGCGCGAAACATGTGACCCCCACTGAGAGCGTTCCCATAGCAACAAGGCCACTTTACGTGAAGTGGTTTTGAAAACCACTTTCGGCTGATCAAATAAAAGTCTTGCAAACTGGTTTCCTGAACCGATTTCCAGTATCTAGTTTGAGAAAGTAAGAGGATGGTGTCAAGGTATACCTCTCATTTAAATTTTTTTATACTCTCAACAAAGTTCATTCGTCCCTTTAAGCGTTTGAACTCTAGAAAGTATCTCAAAGTTGTTGATAATTCACCTGGTAATGCTTACTAAAAGACATTGGACTTGTACCTCCTCTGTTAGTGTTTCAACAAGAATCTGTTAAAGCTAATCAGTGTCTTATCTGCACATAGATATCCATGTCTCCAAAGAGAAAACATTAATATTGGAAAACACTCAAAGACATTGACATGAATTATCAAAGGTTCGCAAATACTATGAGTACCAAAGCGATGACATCACAAAAAACTTTTTTTTTTTGCATTTCAGCATTTGTCCACACAACCCATACTGGAATTGGAATCAGTCCATGGAAGCCCAAGATCTTCGGCCCAAGGACTTGGTTCTTATTTCCAGATGGGACATCTTCATTTGGGCCTTATCCATCAGGTCCACAATTCATGTAGTCTGAATAGTCCTTGGGCCACGCGTCACAAGGTCTAATGAACATTTGGCCTAAGTATCATTTGGACTAATCACCAAATGGTCCAGTATTTTATTCATCTTATTTAAAGCAAAAATGGATGAAGACTGGTGACTATTAAAGCCAGGTGGATTTATAAGAAATATATAGACAAAAAAAGGTTAGTCCAGAGATGTTTATTTACCAACAGTGTTCAGTGTATATAAAAAAGCGAATTGATACTGTTACATTCTAAAACTGGGCCTTTTCATTTCCCATACATTTGAGCATGACAAACATTTAAATGGTGTATGCAAATAGCCCTTATCATGACTCTGTTGTCTGCAAATCGAAAATGTGTGCGTGGTTTGTCTCAGACAAACTCCCTTTTCATTGCATGAACAATGGATTAAAGTAACAGTCATCGTGCCAACTCAGGGGTGAAAAGACATTATGCAAAGTTAACGCCCTTTTAGCAGCTTCAGTCCTTCTACGGTCAACAAATTGTCTTTTTACGTGCACAACAAATACCCTTTTTACACAGGATTTTCTTAGCCCCGGACTATCGCTAACCCCATACTATCGTTAACCCCGTACTATTTTTCTTCCTTTTCACACATGCCAAATTGTTATTGCTAACCCCGGATAAGGAATGCTTGCTTTTCACACACGAAACTCGCTAACCCCGGACTAGTGGTAGCTCATTCACTCGTACCTTTTTACACATGCTAAAATTTCCTTAACCCCGTACTATAGGGGAGGCTAAAATTGCCATTTAGCCCCACCTATAGTACGGGGTTAAGCTTAGCCCACTTTCGTTTTACACTAGCGATCTTAACCCCGTACTATCGCTCTTAGCACCGCAATTGCTGGGATAACCCTGCTTTTTTGCAGGGCCAAATAATCCCGTACTAAAGGTTGGGTTAGCCCACTTTGCAAAAATGCTGTGTAAAAAGAAAGTGGGCTAAGCTTAACCCCGTACTATAGGTGGGGCTAAATGGCAATTTAGCCCCACCTATAGTACGGGGTTAAGGCCCACCTATAGTACGGGGTTAAGGAAATTTCAGCGTGTGTAAAAAGGGTAGTAGTCAAAACACATTAGTTAGAAATGGGTTCCGACAGTTAAAAATATTTAGGACAGTCAATGATATGCCATAGAATATCTGAACTTGGTGCATCCGAAAAATTGAGTGATGAGCGTCTTCCCCTGAAGCTCATTTTCAATGGCAGTATTAAAAGGAAAATGAATCCAAATCCAAAGCCATTCTTTGAAATAGAAATCTGAAACAGAAAACTTGTTTTGCCCAATTGATCGTGGGCCCTGCAGCCAATGCGCAGCGCCAGATCGACGAGGCTCTATCCCTTGTATTGTTGAACGCCAAACAGGGTAGCAGCAATGTCTTTTGGTCTGACTCAGCCGGGGTTTGAACACCCGCCCTCCCAGTAGTGAGACGGACACTCTACCAACTGAGCCAACAGCCCAACACACCGGTTATCAAATGAAGATTAATCCGATAGTGACTAATAATAAAGCGTGAATATTAATGAACATGAACATGCATATAAGGGAGATCATCTTACATTCAACACATGACATGGCTTCCAGCAGATTTTTTTTTTTTTTTTCTGAAAATGGGTGCAATAACCGTTATCTCCCGGTGGGGGGGGGAGTCAAATATATTGCTGTACACACGCGTGACCAAAAAACATACCCTAAACATGTTGGCTAGTCTTAAAAAAAAAAGCTTTGGGGAAAAAACATACCCTAAACACGTTTGACCCCACGATTGACCATTGACCAGTCTTTCAAAACCACCCTTTTTCTTGAAAATCAGTGTTTTTGATACACTTAAAGGAGACTTAAAATAGGTCCAGCTAATTATGTTGGCCATGGATATGCAAAAAAAAAAAAAATCTGGGTGGGGGTGCAAGGTGCATAAAATATTTCGAATAAACTCAAATGCAAGAGAGCGCAGCAAACCGATTTTGTCATGGGGCGCCTTTGTATCTTTCTTTTGTAAAATTGAAGGATTTTGTGCACTGTTGGTGAATTTTGCAAACATTTTCGGTATAAACATGTAAGTTTTCATTTTTTTGGGGGGGGGCAGGGCTTCTACCCCCTGCTGCATACGGCCATGGAAGAGTAGGAAAAAGGTTTCAAATCAGGAGCATGATCAGCAAAGTGAATTAATCGTGCATACCAAGGACAGGCAGAAAACTTTATATATATCGGTACTCTTTGACTTCATAGTCACATATCCAATTTACATAGAAAAGCTGTCATCTGCATCGTTTTCTGCTTTATTTGATCTTTTTATTCTCTAAATATATTCCGGATTCTTCATTTTATTATGATATAATAGCTTATAAATGGAAAAGAGACAAACAATCTCCCAGTGACCATTTCCTAAAGGTGTAGAATTAATCCCTAGATAATCCTCTTTATATAATCCACTCACATAAGCTGCGTTCAGGAAGCGTTTGAAAGCTGGAATTATTAACATGAATTGAATCGAGTGTGCCCATTTGAAACATTTTTGCTATCGTGTTACCACTTTTCGAAAAATTTCAAGATGAATTTTCTAATTTTCTGTAGCATCTGCTAAGTTGTCATTAGAATTTGTTATGCACAGTCACCCAGTATTTAGCTTACATATTTATTCAAATTAAAAATGTAAATTTTGGTAAAGTGCATTTAACTATTTTGAATCATTAAGAGATCACATCATGAATAATTATGTTCTAAGACAGAAATGACATATATGATATGGATATAAAGAAATGTATTGAGAATTTCACATTTTCACACAGAATCAACGGCTGAAAAAATAAACTGCCTATACACCTTTATAAACATTAGAATGTTAGATGATACTCATTTATAATTCACTATGGACCCTTTACAACAGGCTTTAAATTGAGTATACATGGAGGGCAAAGTTGGGATTGAGACTGTTATCCTAGGGGACGAGAGGTGAGGAAAACCCCAGATTTAGACTGTTGTCCGGGGGTATCTACATTTTTATTTCAAATTGGAGTTAAAGAACATTTTATGCAAGCATCATTTAGAAAAGTCTGTTTAGAATATTGGCTTCCCAGAGATTGAGATTAGTCATTTACATGATAATGTCCTATTACAAGAAAATCTACAAACTAATTGGAAACCAACAGCCAGTGGCTATCAAATGAACGTTCAATTTTTTTTTCCTAAATGCCCTCTTAAACAATGAAATCTTTCTGATTGACAATGTCTCTCAAGACATTGAAAGAGTTAATATTGAGTAACTGTTTCGCTCTTAATTACAGCTCCTAGCACCTGTGCTGGCAAGAAAGTCCATTCCGACACGTCTAACAATATCAGCTGGTAAGTGGCCTACACCCACACAAAGGGCCCAATTCTGATCCTATTGTCCTGCCTAAAAGGATGAAAAAAGAAGCCCATTTGTTACTCTAGATAGTGCTCCTGGGCTTTTCAGCCATTAAACCTGATCATGCTGAACAAACTTTGAAAATAGCGGCTCAATAGGCTCTTAGGGGGTGGGTTTGAAAGGGGGAAATTATGCCTTATTGTAATGGTTTTTTTTTTCTTCAGGGGCCCTATTTTATGCCATGATGATAGGAAATATCTGTCATTTGAAAATCTTTAGGGTATCAGAAGTCTTGCTCTCATAAAGTGTTTTCGATGAATGAAGAACGAATCGGCACTCAATAATATGTCTCTCATTTGTTTGTGATGACATTAATGTTCCCGACATTTTAAATGAATACCCCCAATCTCAATCTGCCAGCTAAATGAAAATGATATGCTGTGTGATAACAGCAGGGGCTGCGGAATGGTTTTAAAAGTGGGGGGGGGGCTGACCATGCTAAAAATCACAATCAGATGGTAATTTTCATGTTTTTGTACACGCAAGCCTTGAAATAAGCGGGCGCTGAGCGCAAATTCGCGCTCATAGAGCCATCAATTGCGCCCATTAAGCCCCAAAATCATCAAAATTTTGACGACCGGGCGCAAATATTTTCCAGGTAATTGCGCCTGCCGTGAGTGAGCAGTGAAGCCATATCATACATGTAATTTAAATATCTGTAAAGCCAAAATCAAGTAACTTTCAATTTACGATAAACACAGTTTAAAATTGCCAAGTGCGTCTTTTTTTCTGTACCATGACTACGTCCGTCGTTTTTTTTTCTGTAATACATGTGCGCGCGTGCTTCCGGTAGCGGTTTTTCCATACTTCACCATGTGCAATTTCTAATGCACACATTTCCAGTTGGGATATCACAATTCTGCGATATAGTAATTCAAATTGCACAGGAGATAAATCCCTGTTCACAGCACATACGATGTGCGAGTCTTTTATCCTCACAGTCGCCGACTTTGCTTGTCAAAACGGAGCCTTAATAATCCAAAATCACTTAGCATATAGTTGTGAATTGTAGCTTTTTAATTTCTTTCTTGGAGAGGGGTAAATATCAGACAATAAATCATCAAACAAGGCTCCATCTAAAAACAAAAAAAGAGGACGCCGTGTACTTGAGTGTGGCCAGCTAGCCAGTTTGAGCTCATGTTCTCTGCCAGAGCTCTGGGTGAGAATTTTATCAGTAATGGCCTAAGTGATGGTGATTTTCCGTTTCAGATACAGTTTAGATTTCATGTTAATTTTTGAAAACTGTCAAAAAACTTTATGATTTCTTCATTGTGATGAATATTTAAGTTATTAATGAATACATTTTCACCGAATTTAGATTCTCCCAGAATGAAAGGCATTTTCTGTGGAGATCTGCGTTTTCAAATAACTTGTGAAAAACTTAAGGTACATGAACCTACAATACATGTACATAGCCTGTGGCTATGTGCTGGAATTTGAATAGACTGAGTTAGATATTGATTTCATTTCTTTAACATAATTTATATGCAATCCAAGTGCACCTCACAGTCACAATCACACACAAACACTCACCCACACCCGTGATTCTAACCATGAAAAAAAACCTTAAATTTTTTTTTTTTTTTTCTAAATTTATTATTATTTGATCTGAATTCTCTCTTTCTCCATCTCTCTCTCTGTTTTTATATTTTTATTTTATTCATTTATTTAGATTTTTTTTTTTTGGGGGGGGTTCATTGATCGTGGTTCATTAAAGATGAAAAATAAATAAGCCCATGTGTGTGTGGTTGTAAAGGGGATGTGTAGTGAGGGTGTCAAAACACACTTAAACATTTAAATCTGATTTCTTAAATGTCTGAATAAGCCTAATACTTAGGATATGCTATTCATGTTCTAATTAAAAAAATGCAGGAGCTGCGCCTACTATAAACAAATTTGCGGTGTGGTTCACCGTTATATATATATTTTTTTAATTGCCCCCGGTTCCAGAAAATTGCCACCGGCTCACAGGTGCTTATTTCAAGGCTTGTGTACACGATTTTGGAAAAAAGAGGGGGGGGGGGCTAAAGCCCCAGCCCCCGCCCTTCCCCTGTTTCCGTGGCCCCTGAACAGTGCATCTTAATGGAATAGGCTTACCAGAAACAAATTTATTGTTAAAGGAGAATGAAACTCTTGGAGCAAGTTAGCTTTTGTGAAAGCAGAAAAATCAAAGTATAAGATCAACAAAAGTTTGAGTAAAATAGGACTAGCAATAGAAGAGTTATGAGCATTTGAATGTCGAGATCACTAATGCTATGGAGATCCTCCCATTGGCAATGCGACCAAGATCTATGATGTCACATATGAACAACTCTCCCCTTTTGGACACTGAAAACATACCCCAAAACATCTCTTTTGCCTCATTCTAATCATATGACAAACGATTCATCAATGATATAATGTTGTGAAACCTCTGTACTTGTCCTCTCATAAAGAGAACACCTCACCTTGTGATAGACTCTATAAAAGTGAGAATATAAGTGAAATAAGTACTAAAGTAATGAGGGAGTTGTACGTGTGTGACATCACAGATCTTGGTCGTATTGCCAATGGGAGGATCTACATGGCATTAGTGATCTCAATATTCAAATGCTCATAACTTTCTCATTATTCATTCAATCTTCCTCAAACTTTCAACAATATGTTTCTTTGGTTTTTCTCTTTGATATGGATTCAGCTGGTTTCAAGGGTTTCATTCTCCTTTAATATCTTAGTAAAAGGTAAGATCAAGAAAGTGTTTTCAATGGTCATGGTTTCTTCCAGGAATGGGCTGACAAGTAATTGTGATATTCTAAATGGAAAATCATTGTTAATATCTCTAGTATACCTTTAGTGTTTTACTGTGGAGATCTATGTAGAATGTGCTTACTGGTACCAGTGATATTCCAAGATATTCTCATATGAAATTTATGTTAAAATAGGAATAAGGATACACATCTAAAAGGCGTTTTCACTACAAAACAGGATAAAGGGCCCATCTCTTAACTTAGAGCGTGGAAGTAAAAAGGATGTATTTGGAGCAAGAGAGTGCAACATTGCCCCCGGATCAAGGCCTGTTTGAGCAGATTAGATGGATATCAAGCTAACTAAAGTTTCAAAATACAGACAAGATACTTTACATTAGGCGGTGCTGCACCAGCCCGAGTTTGCTCAATCTCGAGATTCAAGAAACCCTATCTCCACCATAGCAAGAAGAGCGATTCTTGCTCGAGCGAAGCATCGATGCATTATGGTCTGACGCCATGAATAAACAATCCCGAGTGCGTCTGCACCTGCGAATTAGCGGGATAATTCGAAATAATCCCAAGTTGACCTGGGATTGCAATCTCGAGATTAATCCTATGAACTAGCGCGATAATTGAGTCTCCATTACAAATAATCTCGAGATTGTTCAGATCGGGATAATTTGCCGGATCAGAAATAGCGCGCTAATTTGACACTCGGGCTGGTGCAGACGGCCCTATTCAGTACAAGGTGGAAGGATAGAAAATGAATCAGAATGAATTCATTCATTCATTCATCACTTTGAATTACAGATTGAATGAATTATGAAACTGATGCATAAATGGATAGACCTACCCAATAAATGAGTGAATGATTGGATCAGTGAACGAATAGATGAATGAATGAAGGAATTAATAAATGTACATGTATGAATGGATGGATGGATGGAATGGTTGCATAGATGAATGAATGGATGAATATCTGGATGAATATGCGAATGAATGAATGAATGAACGAACAAATGACTGATTGAATGAAAAAATGAATGGATGAATGAGTGAATGAGTGAGTGAATGAATGGATGGATGAATGTATGAATGGATGAATGAGTGAATGAGTGAGTGAATGAATGGATGGATGAATGTATGAATGGATGAATGAGTGAATGAGTGAGTGAATGAATGGATGGATGAATGTATGAATGGATGAATGAGTGAATGAGTGAGTGAATGAATGGATGGATGAATGTATGAATGGATGAATGAGTGAATGAGTGAGTGAATGAATGGATGGATGAATGTATGAATGAATGAATGAGTGAATGAACGAATGGGTGAAGAAGGGGACCAACTGAATAGAGAGGTTTGGCAAGGAGTGAGAAAAGCCGATGAGCAAACGTGCTTACCTGGGTGGGTAAATAATGCGATTCTTGAGAAGGTTCACCACAGGAAGTGGAAGACCCAGAGAGTTGACAAACATCGAATCCATTGGAATGAGGGCTATTGATCCATCCAATTGTGTAGGTAGAGGCCTGGTCATGGGGATACACACTTCATACTCGAAGGGAAAATGTCTGAAGAAGAAAGCCAGACCTAACCAATGAGAGGTATCGTATTCGTGGGCGAGGACAACACACTTTCTTCCTAAAGTAAAGGACAGTAGAAGAGACTGAAGTGAAGAAACCATGTTCTGGCTTTTTTTTTCTTCAAAACAACAAATGTTAAAAAGAAAAGAAGAATGCAGGATGTAACAAAAGTGCCTTAAAAAAAAACACTTGAAATCCAGTAGACCTATGCATTCCAAATTACAAAAAATTCAAGAAATGTTTAATATTTTATGTAATTATCTCACACTGATTTTCAATACTATATAGTGAAATGTGAATGTCAGAAGAATAATTTTATGATATCTGATAAATTGGGTCTATCACACACATGGCCATGGGAGGGGAGATCTACAACCACTTTATTTTAATCGCTCGATCGCCATCAGCGCAGCTACAGCTGAGCGTAAGAACATGCCAGCCAATCCGCTGGCGCGTCCGTATGCTCAGCTGTAGCTGATGGCGATCGAAGAAGAAGCTGGCTGATCCCGATCTATTTGTCATCAAATTTCACTATTTTCAAGCATATTTTTCGAAAGGTGGTAAGCTGATTGTATTTGATATAAATTCATCTTTATTATTTCTTCCTTTTCCCCCGTCAAAAAAACAAAATATAGCCTCGGTCTCGATCGGTCATTTTGTTTTGAATTTTGAAAGGAGAGGTATCGCGACAGAACTTTTCATTTTTTTTGAGGTTCCAGTCTGTGCCTCGATGTTGACCACGATTTGTGTGTCACGATAGACCTTCATCCATACAATCGCAGTAAGTGCATAATTTCTGTTTCCACACTTTATTAAGATTACTATTTAGACCCCAATCTACCCCAGTGTCTCCCTCGTTTTGCACGGTCGACTCCTGGGCTCCGGCCCGCGAAACGGGCCGGAGCTCCCTGGGTTAAGTCTAGCCTAAAAAGTTGGTTAACTAGTATTTAACATTAGACCCATCCATCTTTCAAAATCAAGTTTATTGTAGTTTATATTTTCAGATCTAAACGTTTCTACAAGCAGACCTAATTGTGGTCCTACAGTGTACCATTCGAATGGAACCCCACCTGTTTCTACCTCGAGATTTAACCACGCTCAATACAGAATGACAACCAGTCATGAAGAAACGTTGGTCAATAACTTTGTCCCACACATACATATTGATGTTAGCATTTGTTAATTTAGCATGACAAATATTGGATTAATCATAATTCATAGGATAGGGTCTAACATGAATGATTTATCAATTCCTAGCAATATCATTGAACTGGAAACACGTCGAATTACTTCAAAGAAAAATACATTTAGATCTAGAGGTCTTACCAGAACTGTTTTCCCAAATCCCAAGCTTCCAAGCCTTTCTCTCAGCGCCATCATCAATGCGTCTTCCCAGCAGGGCCGTAGCTAGAGGGGGGGTATGGGGGGGTGTGACACCCCCCCAACATTCATGGCAGTCGGCAAAATCATGTACCAGTTGGCAAAATTGAGGATAGGGGAGAAAAAGAAAGAGGGAAAGAAAGGAAGAGAAAAAAAGAAAGGAGAGAGGGGGAGAGAGAGAGAGAAAGAAAGAAAGAAAGAAAGAAAGAAAGAAAGAAAGAAAGAAAGAAAGAAAGAAAGAAAGAAAGAAAGAAAGAAAGAAAGAAAGAAAGAAAGAAAGAAAGAAAGAAAGAAAGAAAGAAAGAAAGAAAGAAAGAAAGAAAGAAAGAAAGAAAGAAAGAAAGAAAGAAAGAAAGAAAGAAAGAAAGAAAGAAAGAAAGAAAGAAAGAAAGAAAGAAAGAAAGAAAGAAAGAAAGAAAGAAAGAAAGAAAGAAAGAAAGAAAGAAAGAAAGAAAGAAAGAAAGAAAGAAAGAAAGAAAGAAAGAAAGAAAGAAAGAAAGAAAGAAAGAAAGAAAGAAAGAAAGAAAGAAAGAAAGAAAGAAAGAAAGAAAGAAAGAAAGAAAGAAAGAAAGAAAGAAAGAAAGAAAGAAAGAAAGAAAGGGGAAAAAAAATAGAGGTATCAACTTCGAAGAAGGTTACGACTTATGGAGTAAAGACAACCAGTTGGCAAATCCAAGTCCATGTAGCCAGGCTTAGAGCCCTACTAGTCAGCATAATAAAAGGACAAAACAGATGGAGCTATAATAACGCACGAAGTAAGCCCCCGGTCCTCCCCCAATATAAACAAGCTTGTGAGTTTGCAAATTATACCACAATTATTGACGATTTAACAAATACATTAGATTTGTAAAATTAGAAGCAAGACAAAGTGATGTACAAGTACTGCCCCGTTTCAGAACTGAAAAGAACAGAACACAAGACTTAAAAAACTAGTGACTCTGCAGTTGGCAAATTCATGAAGACAAGTGTACAACTTGTAGACTTGTCTACAAGTTTGCAGTTGGCAAAAAAAACACAAGTTATTATTGTTTTATGTTATTATGTAGTGATATATGCATTTTCATGACTATATACTTAAAGTGATTGCCCCCTTTTAAGGCCTTAATATATAAAACATTTCCAGTCTGTGTTTACGTTTGCACTGGTGTGGACCGATATAGGTACCGGGCTGGTGTTAAATCAACACCGGCGTTTTTTTTTTTGCAGTGCATGAATTCCCGCTAGACAGTCCTTAAAAATGTCCCTTTTCTGATCTAATTATAACAAATTTTCAGCTCGCGCTTCGCGCTCGCATCACTTGATTAGTGAAATAGTAAATTCCTACAAACAAGCCATAGAATGCCCCTCTTCAGGTCTGAATTTCAAAAATTGTCAGCTTGCGCTTCTCGCCCGCAATATTTCATTATTAAAATACGTATCATGTTCATGATTACAATGACCACAACAAGTGCTGTGCTTAGGTGTAATTATAACAAAATCAGCAAGCGCTTGGCGCTTGCATTAGATGACTATGATGAGATACGTACGCACTTCATGAATTCCAAAAGATAGTCCTTAAAATGTCCCTTTTTAGGGTCAAGTTATACAAAAAAATTTCCGCTCGCGCTTCGCGCTCGCATTGTTTGTTTTGTGAGACAGGTACATATCATGATTAAAAACTTTGCTTATAATGTCCCTTTTTAGGACTGAATATCAAACATTTTCAGCTCGCGCTTCGCGCTCGCATTATTTGATCACTAAGATACATATCCGTTTAATTGCACAGCCCTTAAAATGTCTCTGTTAGGTCAGTATACCTGGCAATTGAGCGCGCTTCGCGCGCCCAATTAATGACACAACATTTTTGCTGGTCCCCCAAATGCCGCGACACACGGTACGCAACTGTTAGCAGTAGCACTCTTGAAATTTTAGTTGAGACATCTTGCACAGAAGGTCAATTAAAAATTAACAAATCTTTGATTTTGATATTATTAATGCATAGGGTATATCATTATACTGCAAGTTAGCAACTACGGCACAGTAGCCTTTCTATTTTGCTCCAAAATGTTTATTTTTACAGTGCAAATATCTTTGTATATCTTTGTATAATTTACCATAAAGTGTTCACCAAATGCCACTAATTTAATTCTAAAAATTCAAATCTTTTGGCATGTGATTATTGTAGGGGGGCACATCCCCCATCAGAGTCCCCCTGTGCTCACGTTGGCGCTGTCACGCCAAATTTAGTTGGCAAATTTAGCTGGTACACCCCCCCAACAAAATGCTTCTGGCTACGGCCCTGCTTCCCAGGCCGCGCCGGCCGCCACGCACGGCCAGCGCAACAGAACGAGCATAATTTGCATAGATGCTCGTATGGCATGGTGTTGCGGATGCATAATGGAGATAAACAGAGGATGGAGATGCGAACAGTTTAATACATCTCCACGATCGAACAGAGCTAGAAGTTATCTCCGTGGACCACTAGCGTACCTACGGGGGGGGGGGCAGGGGGTGCACTCTGCCCCCCTGACGAGCCACAACCCAACGAAAACCTTTATTTTTTTTATTTAAGACCTTTTTTTTTTTTTTTTTTTTTTTTTTTTCTTGTCAAAATTTTTGGCGGCCGATTTTGCCCCCCCTGTGGAAAATCCTAGGTACGCCACTGCCGTGGACAGATGAGATGGACGATTGTCTCAATGTACTTTGTAGTTTACCCCAAGTTTTACTTTTGAGGACCGCACTGGTGACTTGCCAAATAAAATCAATCAATCAATCAATTAATCAAAGCTTGATTATCTTTTATTCAATGGCGCACGGCAATGCAATGCAAAATGGCAGAGCAAAAAAAAAGGAGAAAGAAGATAATAAAAAGAAGGGAGAAGAAAGAAGAAGAGGGAAATAAGAGGAAGACGAGTGAATAAATAATGGGAAGACAAAAGAAAAGAATCTTTCATGTTACTATATAAAATTTTCGCTCGCGCTTCGCGCTCGGATTGTCTTTTCGATGAGAATCATATCTTGCTCAAAAGGGTGATATGGAGTCGCCATGTATGTTGCTGCATATATGTTCTTTATTTAAAATGTGTTTGAAATTATCCAGTATCAGATCAGAACTTTTATCAATAATTTTCTGCTCGCGCTTCACGCTCGCATTATAAATGATACCCAATTTACCATATCCTATTCATGATTTACAAAATATGAATAGAGTGTCCCGTTTTTAGGTCTAAAATCTCAAATTTCTTTCGCTCGCATTAATTGTTTAGTTACATACCTATCCCATTTCACATTACGAAAAGTGTTTAGAATTACCATTTTTTTAGGGTGGAATGTCAAAAATGTTTAGCTTGCGCATCGCCCATAATTGTATTATGTACCTTCTTCGTGTGTAACTATAATTAAACAGTCCTTAACAGGTCCCTTTTCGATCATGCCAGAACATTTATTAAAAAATTCTGCTTGCGCTTGGTGTTCGCAGTAATTATCTAGTTACATACGCATTTTGTTCAGGATCACAAACATTGCCCAGAATGTTAAATTTTCAGGACAAAATACATGAAAGTTTAAGAAAAATTAGCTCACACGTCGCGCTCGCACTTTTTATATAGGGCTTATGAGATTAATCTCATATTTTTGTTGCTTAAAGCTATCGGGGAAATATATAATTTTGGGCCCACCCCCTAATTGGCGAAAGTCGGATTGGCCCTTGTGACACGCACAGAAAAAAAATGTTGCCCCCCTGAAAAAGCAAGGACCCCTCAGTGCCCCCAGGAAAAAAATCCTAGCTACGCCACTGCATTGACGCCCCCCCCCCCCCGCCAAGTTACACGACAAAGAAAAAAAGGAGAAAAGGATAGAAAAGTAAAAGTAAAGATAAATGGTGAAATATGAGAATTTCTCTGAATATTAGTATAGGCCTATGTCAAAATCCGCCAGTGATATTTTTTTATGAAGGTCTATAGCGAGATGACCAATTTTGAGAAGTATATTGGGGATCTGGATATGAATTCATGAGACAAATAAGAGTCCACGTCCAGTGATTTTTCACCGACAATCTTATTCCGAGCCAATCAGATGCAAGGATTTCAGTAGCTTACCATAAAATAGTCAGTGAAATCCACTTTTTTTCATGAAGTGCTCTCCTGGAACTGAAGACTACAAGTACAACCTGTCAAGATGATGCCAACGCAACAGGAAGCGACTCTGTTGACCTTTCCCACAAACGTGACCCTTTCAAGTTCACATGACTTTGAGAATGGATTGAAAAGTTTGAACAAGCGCATGCCCACTAGTACAGTGATGTATAGGCCTATACGAAAACAAAAAACATCTCGTCATCCCCGGTCTCTTTCTCTCTCTCTCTCTCCATCTCTCTTTTTATCTCTTCCTTTATTTTAAATTTTCTGTACCTTTAACTGAAAAATGAGGCGCCACTTAATTTTCATCTTATTTCAGTAATTTTTCTTTAAAAAAAAGTTTACTCTTTTGCCATGATAGGCCCATACAATCGTGGCGGAATCGTGGCCGATTGCAGAGAGATCGAGGGGGCCGGTGGTTATACTCCCATATCAATTCAAGAGCTATTGACAAGAGATTTTGCTTCTTTTAGGGTCCAGATATTTTACTCTTTGGGTATCAGACTTAGATAATGTCTGTACAGTATATGATGGGAGTTGATGTGCCCCTTTAAGAGAAGCGGTACCTTTGAAGGGACTCACAATGACGTCGGTGTCGACTTTCCTCATACCTGGCGGACACGTGCGTGAGGAGGGCTTTCCCCACGATCACAGGTGTACAATTTCCTCCCGTATTACCCCAAATAGTCTTTGGAGCCAGATGCTTCATGTGAAACAAAATATTAAAGGTCAAGTCCACCCCGGGAAAATGCTGACTAGCATAGTGCTGGAAGTGCTGAAAATTTCATCAAAATCGGATGTAAAATAAGAAAGTTATGACATTTTAAAGTTTCGCTTATTTTTTCACAAAACAGTGATATGCACAACTATATAGGTGACTCAGTCGATGATGTCCATCACTCACTATTTCTTTTTTTTTAATTATTTGAATCATACAATATTTCATTTTTTATAGATTTGAAAATAAGGACCAACTTGACTGAACCATATAGTATTAAAATATGCTAATTCCACATGTTCAGGGAGGTATTAATCGTTGTATCACTTGACAATGAGGAGAAAATTAGAATATTTCATATTTCATATAATAAAATACAAAAGAAATAGTGAGTGGATGACGTCATCAGTCTCCTCATTGCATACCAGCCAGGATGTGCATAGAACTGTTTTGTGAAATTAAGCGAAACTTAAAAATGTCATAACTTTCTTATTTACATCCGATTTTGATGAAATTTTCAGTGTTATGCTTGTTGGATTTTTCTCTTTTTATTCAAACCAACTTTTGTTGGGGTGGACTTGTCCTATTCATTAAACGGGGTGGGGGTGATTACACTCTGAAAAAAAAGGTTATCATTATTGGGTAAAATGGGAACATACTGGTTGGGTAAAAGATTTTACGCAATGTTGCGTTGAAATGGCCCAATATGAGGTTTACAAAAATGCAAGTATAGCATACATGCATGTTCCCTTTCTACCCAATATTGGATTAAATTTTACTTAGTGCTTTTAGAGTGTACCATAAGGCTGATAAAAAATACCATCAGCCGATCTCTTGGAGCTCATGAGGCCAATGATTTTTGTGTCATCTTTAAAACGACACATTTTAATGGTCATTTTGTTGGTTATGATCAGGTCTAGAGTCTTAAGACCGAGATCTCCATCTCGGGGGGGGGGGGGGGGGGTGAAAAGAAAAGAAAAGAGAGACTGGTGAAATGTGGTATCATCTTTTGAATATATGTCATAATCTATCACAAAATTTGATTTTTGTATTAACTAAAAAATGCCGAAACATTTGCTCGCTTGCTTCACTCGCTCACAGTTTGTTTTTATAAATTTTGCCCGATACCCCAGATCTAGCTCCTATTTTTTTATTTTGCTCATTACGCCACTGGGATTGTTATATCGGATTTCAATTTTTGTTTTTGCCATATTCAATGAATTTTTCTTTAATTCTTTGAGTGACAAGTTCATGCTAGGCCTACACACAATATTGTTGTTGACAATTTTTGAAAAGAACTGTGGGAAGAGAATGAAAGAAACGCCTGTGTGTAAGTTTAGTTGCTATAACCATGGACCTATAGGTCCATGCTATAACGAACATCTCTCATTTAGGTTTCTCCTCTCACCTTCCTGCCTGAGGCAGGCATGGGATGCGGTTTGAAAGACATATTCTTCCAAAGATTCAGTTTAAAGAGAAAGTTGATTTTAACAACGATGTGAATGTTAGAGTTTAAATTTCTACATAATTTCATCTATTTTTATTAATCTCGTCATAGGATAAAAGTTTTTTTTTTTTTCCTATATAGTGTTTTATCAAAATATGATTTAAAAAAATAAAGGAAACAAAAAATAAACGATTTCTTAAATTATCTGAAACGAAAAAAGAAGAAGATGAAACTGCGGCAAGTCAGTTGTCCGTCTCAATAATACATCGTTGGTAACTGAAGCAAGTTTGCGATCCATTGCAATAATGCGACATTGGCAGCATGGCCATACACATACATTTTTTGCTGGGGAGGGGGGCAGCACGCCTAATCTTTTTCGAGAAAAAAAAACCTCGAAAGCGAGGCAATTTTTGCTTTTTTTTAAAAGTGGAATTGAAGGATTTCTTGCATACTTTAGTGCAATTTCTTGAAAATTTTCAACAACAAAAAATTGTCAAAATTTATGGGGGGGGGGGGGGGTTAACTGCCTGCCGCACCTGCCCCCCCCCCCCCCCCCCGCTGCGTACGGCCATGATTGGCAGTTGAAACAAGTTCTCGATCCGTCGCAACGTTGACCCACTAGGTCCCATGGTCCGAGTCGCAATTATGCGACATTGGTAATTGAAGCAAGTTTGCTAACATTGCAATAATGCGACATTGGTAATTGCAGCAAGTTTGCTAACATTGCAATAATGCGACATTGGTAATTGCAGCAAGTTCGTGGTCCGTCGCAATAATGCGACATTGGTAATTGAAGCAAGTTCGTAATCCGTCGCAATAATGCGACATTGGTAATTGAAGCTAGTTCGCGATCCGTCGCAATAATGCGACATTGGTAATTGAAGCAAGTTCGTAATCCGTCGCAATAATGCGACATTGGTAATTGAAGCAAGTTTGCTAACATTGCAATAATGCGACATTGGTAATTGAAGCAAGTTTGCTAACATTGCAATAATGCGACATTGGTAATTGCAGCAAGTTCGTGGTCCGTCGCAATAATGCGACATTGGTAATTGAAGCAAGTTCGTAATCCGTCGCAATAATGCGACATTGGTAATTGAAGCTAGTTCGCGATCCGTCGCAATAATGCGACATTGGTAAATGAAACAAGTTCGCGATCTGTCGCAATATTGTGACATTGGTAATTGAAGCAAGTTCGTAATCCGTCGCAATAATGCGACATTGGTAACTGAAGCAAGTTCGCGACATTGGTACTCATTGAAGCAAGTTTGTGATCTGTCGCAATAACGCGACATTGGTAATTAAAACAAGTTTGTGATCCGTCGCGATAATGCGACATAGGTAATTGAAGCAAGTTTTGGGATCCGTTGCAATAATGCGACATTGGTAATTAAAGCAAGTTTGTGATCCGTTGCACTAACGCGACATTGGTAATTGAAGCAAGTTTTGGGATCCGTTGCAATAATGCGACATTGGTAAATGAAGCAGGTTTTGGGATCCGTTGCAATAATGCGACATTGGTAATTGAAGCAACTTGGCTGTTTGTCGCAATTATGCGACATTGGCAGTTAATGAAGCATAAGTTCGCGTTTAGTCGCAATAATGCGACAATGGTCATGAGAGGGATTGATATTATTGTGCACATCTTAATTCTTCGAATCTGTATTTTTAGTGCATAATCTATATAGGTTTTTGAGCTTGATTGATTTACAGTCGCATTTTTAAGGTAGAAACAATCAGGAACATCTCTGAATTCACATTTTGGCACTTCAGGTATCAGTCGTTTGTAAAGTCGTCTGGAAAGTCGTGCATAACTTGACAAAGACCTCAATGAAACTGTCTCCGGAACACATGCGTATCCATTACACCATGCAGGGACGTGAGAGGGAGAGGAAATTAGGGGGGTTCAAATCTGCGCCTTAAATGAAACACTGGCCAATTTCAGTACACTTTTGGGTGCAATCTTGCATCCTAAGTGAAAAATGTACAAAATGCACCTTCTATTTCTGTTTGCACTCGGAAATATCTGTTTGCATCCTATAAGAGGAACAAATTCTGACAATATTTTTTTGCTTTAAAAAGTAGCAAATTTACACGTTTCAAAAAACGTACAACTCTACACCCTAAATTATGCAAAGTGTAGTTAACAGCTTCTAATCTATAGCGTGCAATGTTACACCGAAGAGGAGCACATATAGTGTTGTTTTTGAAAGGTGCAAAATTGCATTATTTTTTTCTTATGTAGTGTATGCGTTTAGTCAAAGAAAATGCAGTCAGAAGTGAAAGTTTTTAGCATTTGAACAGGAAATGTAGATAACAAAATTGTTACCAGGCCATACCATTCAAACCAAACACAAATATTTATCAGATTCATTCAGAACAAACTAAAAAGCATTAAACAGGAAAAATAATATGTGATTTTGTTGAGAGCACAAATGTTGAAATTTGACAGGATAACACCTGACTAGCACGGCTTGATCTGTCTCATGTGATTCTGTAAAGAGAGGATCATGGATTTAGCAATTAGGAGGGACATATGCCAAGTGATATTATGGTTTTGGTAGATGAGACACAACAATTGAAGCTTGGTCCTCTTTGGGGACCGGAAACCTCCGACTGTCTCGCGGAGCGGCAGCAGGTTTTTCCCGTCACTTGTCGTCAGGAGAGCAGACTTGGAAATAAACTTGACCGATGGCATTCAGACCTATCAGAAGGACATCTTAAAGGGATGGTCCGGGCTGAAAATATTTATATCTAAAAAAAGAGAGTAAAATTCACAAAGCAAAATGCTGAAAATTTCATCAAAATCGGATAACAAACAAAGTTATTAAATTTCAAAGTTTATCAATATTTTGTGAAAACAGTTATACAAATTATGCACATCGTCATGAATACTCATTAGGTGGGTTGATGATGTCACATCCCCATTTTCCCTTTTCTTATGTTATTACATGAAATCATAAATGTTTCATTTTTTTCATACACCTGTAAATGATGTGTCTCCATTATGATGAAATAAGTTGCGGCAATAAAATAACTAATGCACTTAATCAGTTGTCAATCCAATTGTTTTAGTTCTTGGTAGAAAAAAATTTAATAAACCTAATTTCATATAATAAAATACAAAAGAACTAGTGGGGATATGACATCATCAGCCCACCTAATGCATATTCATAAAGACGTGCCTAGAACTGTTTCACCGGAATAATGCAATTCTTTAAAATTCAATAACTTTGTTATTTGTTATCCGATTTTGATCAAATTTTCAGCATTTTGCTATGTGAATTTCACTCTGTTTATTGAGATACAAATATTTCCAGCCTGGACCATCCCTTTAATGACTGGTATGTAACCCAAACAAGCCAAGCTCGCAATGTGTGGTTAGTCAAACCTGATACGTTTCAGTAACACACACCCCCCCCCCCTCCTCCTTCCAACATAAAAGGTGAAGAAGTCTGCTAGGTGATAATCCTGAATCACAAAAAAAAAAGGTGCTACCCATACATCGTTTTTTGGGAGTTCAATCTTGGAATATACAGTGATTTCCAAAGCTCTGACCTCTTAATTTACCCCAATACTTGTTCAGAAAAAATTGCCATATTGATATGCACACGAGGTTATTCTATGGCGATTGGCAGCTTTGTGTTGAATTTGTATTTTTTTAACAAGTGCACACCTAGTTACCAATAATGCACATAGCAGTTACATTTATTTGAAAGCAGGATAAAAAAAGCAATGTAGATTAAATGCGTTACTCAGGGCATAGGTGCCTCGGCCGGGGATCGAACCCCGGACTTGCAGGCACTGGCCCGATTCAGGAAGACTTACAAAACCTACAATAATTATGTCCAATTCTTAGAATGTCAGAACTAGTTCAGAAGTTTTAGAACATTATGTCCTGGTTTCTCTCCCTCAGGAAATGGAATAGAATCTGTACAAAAATCAGTTTAACAAAATGAAGCAACATGATAATAAAAACAAAGGGCTGGTATGATTGCAAGTCACGATGTGCAGGTGCGTATAATGGCTGAAATTATGTTTTTTGGTTATTTACAGGGCGATATAACTTTCTATTCTCTTATCACAATTGCAATTATCATTATGACTATAAATTCGATCGAAATTTTAATCCGAAATGAATTCATTTTAGTTTAAAGGCGGATATCCCCGGAGGTTTGGTCAGAAACTGGTCCAACGTCAGCCTGTCATCGGATGCTCACGGAACGAAAGACAGTCTCCTTGGGTAATGACGGGGTGTTTAGCCCGGTATCTCATTCCACCATCCTCCTGCTCATTCCGGAAGAATTATATTATAGAAAATATCTTCCCATCTTTCTCCCCCCTGCCTGATTTAAAAACTATCGCACGAACTTTAAATTGGATTTGAAGCCTCGCAACATCTGTCACAAAACGCCGCGCGCGGAAGCAGCAAGACCGCGTCCCGGTGGGGCAGGTGCCGTATTGAATTAGAAACCATCGGAAGCGAAACAACAGCACCAACTGTTTCTCAAGAAAAATAAAATAATGTAAGCCAACTGTATCTGATGCGGGCCCATAAACAATTTTCGAAAGGAAGGCTGAGAAGACCGAAGTGGTGGTGGATAGTCATTTCGAGATGGATGGAAACGATTCTGGCAGGGGTAAAGACAGGTGGATCAAGGGACTGGAGGAGGAGATTGAGGGGTATCAGCACATTTACGTGGTTACCATGACAACCGTTTGATACAGAGCCTGAGTGTGGTGTGCATGTTTCTTTGGATGTTGGTGACGAGGGGGACCAGGCCTTGGTGGAACCATGGAGCTATTGTTAATAGCTCCATGGTGGAATGGGTCTTAGTAGGGTCCATGTTAGAACGAAGGCCCGAACGAAGGTGTTCCAGGAACTAAAACAGGGAAGGGGGGGGGGGGCATGGAAGGACTGGTGGGTAAATGACGGGAGATTTTATTAGAGTATATGCTGACATTCCAATTTATTTTGTATTTGATTCTTCGCGAATATTAAAATTTTGAACGCTTGTATTATTGCACCCTCACTCGATCGGTACTGTTTTCTATTCTTTAAAAGGACCAATTTAAACACGGACATCTTATACCATAGACATACAGTGAATTGATATCAGAAATCTAAAAGATCAAATCCCGTAATTTTTCAGCCATTAGATATTGAGAAGATGGTTTTACATATATAATATAAACAAAACAAGATGCGCGAATATCTTTATTTTATTCTGACACACCCTGATCAAAAATCGCAATATATATATCTACTAAACATATTTCTATTTCATAAAATCCACAACATAACTGTGTTAGAACATATACGTTCATGATTATAATGTATGTATGGCCTTGAACAGTGACATGTAATTTCAGGAGATTTGCCAAAACTGCAGCTACAAATTGTGCACCTTATCCTTCGATGCAAATAAATGCTTCCAGTGAAGCGACGTGATTACGAACGACGTATCACATCGGTCGCTGCGCTCGCTCGCTTGCATATGTTTACGTACATTCCCTTGCCCCTTTTCGAAGATACCCCCTCCCACGCCGCGCACACACCCATGGGTTGCAACACTCGAATGCTGAAGACATATTGGTCGGCTTCTTATATATTCATCAGATTAGAGATCAAACAGATTTTAGACTCCCTCTTAACTAGTTTTTCCTCCACTTCCCATCTGGAAAAAAAATCTGACCTCTTCCGCGACCGGTATAATACCCTCTCAGGCTATCGTTCATTCTTGCTCCTGCATTTCCCTCTCTAGTCTATTCAACGTACAAATCATGCCCTCGAGATCGCCATCACAAGACCGGCTCTTTCTCTCTCCCCTTTCATTCTCTTCTCCTTCAACTTTCTTATATACTTCAAAGTCTGCTCTCCTGTCCCTCTTTTTGGTTTTATCGAAAATCTCCAACATTCCAGTTTGTAAAGTACTTGTTCTGTTTTCTTTTGTAGCGGAGTAAAATTACCTCTTTGCGCCGGCATTATTCCGAATACTTGAAGGTCATGTTTTGGGACCAAGTTCCCAATAATCTTCAGAGACAGAAAGGAAAGCCTCAGCCCCCATATCTGCCCCTTTTTTTCATTATGCGGAACAACCAGGTCCACGCCCATGAAGTTAGGATATTATTCAACCAAAGTTATATTCGAAAAAATTTGCTTTACAGTTAGTAGTTTATATCTGATAGGTTGTTGTTTATGGCGGAAGTGGAGATGGGGAGGGGGGCAGTTCAGTTGATTATACATTATTGTCTCAAGCCCACTAATTGTATATAATTATATACGTATGTCAAACAAGACAAATAAATTACAATCAAATCCGTTTGGCATCTAATACTAGTACATGCATGATGGGGACTTGGCTCTTTTCAAAAATTAATTTTTCAATTACCAAATATTTCACAGGAACATTTTTATAAAGCCCCACCCCTCCCACATTTCCTTCTTTAGACCATAGAGCTATTACATGTTTAGACTATCTCAACTTCCTTTTTTAGGGGGGGGGGGGTAGTTAACTTTTTGTAGAGAGGGATTAGTCTTGAAAATACAAAGAACCAACGATGTTCTCTAAGTCCAAAAGCCCAGGTGGTATATTGTCTTATGTCCTCATGAAAGAAAAGTATAATTTGAAGTAAAACTATTGAAAAAATGAGATTTTAGCCATTTTATGTATCGGAGTACATGGAAGAAGAGTATGGTGGCCCTGAAGGGACATCGCAAATAGACCAAATCGCGAATATTCACGACGAAATTGGCGACGAAATTCACGACGTCGCCAATTTCGTCGTCAATTTGAATATTCACGACGAAATTGGCGACGAAATTCACGACATCGTGAATTTCGTCGTGAATTTGTTTTGCTTGCCTGGGCGGTATGCGGGTTGAAACCAATTCGTCTGCTGCTAATTCCTCCACTCACAACAGGGTCTACATTCATTTAGTCTAATGCAATTCTGTCCATTAACTTTTCGCCTAACAACCATATATATGGTCCAATAACCATTTGGTCCAGTCATCACTTCGTCTATAATCACCAGTTCGTCTATGACCATTTCGTCTCATAACTAGTTGGTCTAATATCAATTTTATTTTCCTTAATTTCGCTCAATTAACACTTAGTTCAATTAGACTAAATGGCATATGGGATAAATGGCAATCGGACCAACTTGGTTATTAGACAAAATGGCAGTTAGACCATGTGGATAGTGGACGAACTGAGGGTAGACCAATTGATAGCAGACGAGTTGGCATTAGACCAATTGAAAAAAAAAACATTGAAACGACAGAACGATGTCCACTGCTATCCATATGCATAGGCGGATCCAGGGGGAGGAGGGGGCCGAGGCCCCCCCCCCCCCTATTGGCAGAGCGAAAAAAAAAGAAAAAAAAAAGGAGGGAAAAGAGAGTAGAAAAAAGAAGAGGAGGAGACGAGTGAATAAAGTAAGATGAGGGGAAGACATTGAAATAAAAAGAATATTTCATGACCACTATATAAAATTTTCTTGTTCAATATGGAGTTTAAATATCAAGTTTGGAAGTCAATAAACAAAACATATTTCATCTCGAAAATCAAAATTTCATTATTTTGCGTGATTTACAAATTGAAGTTTAAAAAGTGTTCTGTAAATACGACAGTTTTATGGTCTGAATATTAACATTTTTCGCTCGCGCTGCGCGCTCGCAAATTTCGATTTATCAGGTACCTATTATTTTCGTGTATTCCATAAAGTTTTCAAAATGTCCCTTTTCAGGTCTGATTGTCAAAACGTATCAGCTAGCGCTGCACGCTCGCATTTTGATCGTATGTCTCAATATTGATTACTAGTATACAATCCCCTTTTCATGACAATGCAAAGAATTAGGCTCGCAATTTGCGCTCGCATTAATTGTTAAAATATATTAACTGATGCATCCTATTTATAATTACAAAAGTGCTTGAAATGTCCAGTTTTCAGGCCATAATATCATCAGACTTCATGCCCTCATTAGGCATTAATGAATAAGATATTAATTTAATAATAGAATTGTCCCTTTTGTTTCATCTTGCGCTTAGCAAGAGGAATAGGAAGACATTCATCATTTTCATATGATGACATGTCCTATACATGTCCTAAGGATGTACCGGTCCCATGTCAAAACTCAAAATAATTATAATGAAAAAAATCAGCTCTGTGCAATCCATATCCACCTTGCAATTTTCTTACAAAGTGCTTGAAATATAGAGCTGAAATTGACTTTTTTTCAGATCGGAATATCAAATAGTTTAAGCTCGCGCTTCGCGCTCGCTTTGATTTTCATGATAAAAGATGTATTTAGAATGCCTAGATTCTAGGTCTAAATATGAAACACGCGCGCGCATGTTTATTCAGATATTCAACTTGTTCTCTATTCAAATCATTATCCAGTTTCAGATCACAATATAAACAGTTTTCTGCTCGCACTTTGTGCTCGCATCATTAATGTAGGAATTACTCATTCTTTTCCAAATTTACAAAACATGAATAGAGTGTCCCGTATTTAGGTCTAAATCTCGATTTTTTCCGCTCGCGCTTCGCACTCGCATCAATTGTTTAGTTATATAGCTATCCTGTTCACGATTACAAAAATTGATTAAAATTTCCGATTCTTTATGTAGAAATGTCAAAATTTTTCAGCTTGCGCTTCGCGCTCGCATCAATTGTTTATTATATACCTATTCTGTTTAAGTTACAAAAAGACCTTAGAATTTCCATTTTTAAGTAAAAATGTCAAAAAAAATCAGCTCGCGCATCGCGCTCGCATTATTTGATTTTTGAAATATATTATAACGTCTTCATGACTAACTGCATGCAGTCTTTAACAGGTACCTATTCCACCAATTCATTTCTGCTCGCGCTTCGCGTTCGTAGTAATTATTTATTTGCATACACATCTTTTTTAGGAAAACAAACATTGCCCAGAATGTTCAAATTATAGGAAAAAATACATAAGATTTCCAAAAGAATTTAGCTCGCGCTTCGCGCTCACATTATACAAATAAGGATTATGATATTATATATTTATGTTGATTTATAAGAATAAAGCTAAGAAGACCACCCCTTCACAGAAACCAAAAATCATCTTCGAGCGGCCGATCGGGGAAAATATGGCTGAAAAATAATTCCGCCCCCCCCCCCTATTGGCGAAGGCTGGATCCGCCCCTGGAACACCTAACAGGCAATGCGAGTGCGAAGCGCGAGCGAAAATTTTGTATAGTGACATGAAAGATTCTTTTTATTTCCATGTCTTCCCCTCATCTTACTTTATTCACTCGTCTCCTCCTCTTCTTTTTTCTATTCTCTTTTCCCTCCTTTTTTCTTTTTTTCGCTCTCCCAATAGGGGGGGGGGGGGCGGGCCCCTCGGCCCCCTCCCCCTGGATCCGCCTATGCATATGGGTAGCAGTGGACATCGTTCTGTCGTTTCAATGGTTTATTTTCAATTGGTCTATAATGCCAACTCGTCTGCTATCATTTTGGTCTACCATCAGTTCGTCCACTATCCACATGGTCTAACTGCCATTTTGTCTAATAACCAAGTTGGTCCAATTGCCATTTATTCCATATGCCATTTGGTCTGATTGAACTAAGTGTTAATTGGGCGAAATGAAGGAAAATAAAATTGATATTAGACCAACTAGTTATGAGACGAAATGGTCATAGACGAACTGGTGATTAGACGAAGTGATGACTGGACCAACTGGTTATTGGACCATTATGGATGTTAGGCGAAAAGTTACTGGACAGAATTGCATTAGACTAAATGAATGTAGACCCTGTTGTGAGTGGAGGAATTAGCAGCAGACGAATTGGTTTCAACCCGCATACCGCCCAGGCAAGCAAAACAAATTCACGACGAAATTGGCGACGAAATTCACGACGTCGTGAATTTCGTCGTGAATATTCGCGATTTGGTCTATATTTGCGATGTCCCTTCAGGGCCACCATAGAGTAGTCCTTGCCGTACATCACTATACAATCATGACTTGTATGCGGCCAATTTGAAGTTCCGTGGGTATAGTGATTACCACTTTTTACAATTTTAAAAAGTTAATAACTTTCTTATTGTTTGTCCAATATTGCTCAAAATTTTACCTATCAATTTGTCTGATTCTTCTATTTCCTCTACAAACAAGTTTTATTTGGGTTGGATTCCCCTTTAAATATTGTTATTTTTACCGATCTCTGTGGCCTATAATGGGGTATTGACTCAAATGTTATTGACTTAATTGGTATTGGTCGCTATCACGATGTAATTGACGTAACATAGTCCTGTCAGATTCACTTTCCGACCAATGGGGCAATGAAACGAATATTTTGAAGCTGTTAACTAAGTTTAAATAGGGAATGCCATTTTTTAAAGCTTGCGAGTGAGCAAAGAAATCGAAGCAAATTCAACATAGTATGCATGCATGGACCTAGGACCATGGGTATATGCAATATAATATGTTCATTTTAAGAAGATGACCATGGACCTGCTAGGGGTCTAACCAACCATTTTCAATAACAGAAATCGATGCCAACTAGAAATAAAACAAAAATCAATGATTCAGCAAAATGGGCATACCTTTTTTTAGGGGGGGGGGATGAGGATTTTTTTTTTCATTTAGATTTTCTTGGGTCTCCAGTTCCAAAACTCCTCAACATTTTGAACCACATAATATAACATGTAAAATGTGATGATATATAGGATTTCGAGGAAACCACTTCATAATTTCGAAGAGAACATTTTGGAAAAGCCATGCGTCGGCATTTTTGGCACACCGTTTGTTTGGTGAGCTTAATTTGCTTATTGCTCAGTTCCAACTTGGCATGTGTGCACGACGTGTTTTATAGCGGAAATCATCAACGAGTATTTATCTCTCGAAGTTTGGCGCGAAATAGATTGTCTGGTCAAACAGAAATAAGGTTTATGATCATTCACGGATGATGATAAAAATGACAATGAATGCAAGAGGCTCGATTTACCACCTGCAATAAAACAAATCCGTGTATTTTCTGCATTTCCGATATTGTGGATGGGGGAGGGGGGGGTGGGGGGAAGGCCCGGGGTACAACCATGTACGGGCTGAAACGTCGGCAAAAATGTTGAAGAGGACCCTGCTTTCCAATCGCTGTAAAATTTTGAGTGTTTGACGGATGGGCAGAGAGCGCTCAAACAAACAATTGCCAGTGTAATTAGAGGAGGCGGAGAAGCGGGATATCAAAAAATCAAGGTATAAGTCAGAAATTAGGTCACACGAAATGACCTTTGCTCACCCTTATCTTGGGCCTAATCTATTTGCGTTCGTTGTTTGACCATGGACGTATGTACTCTAAACGGGCGGGAATCGTCCGACATTTTATTTTCACACATTCCTGTTTTTTTTTCTATCTCTATCTCTCTTTATTTCCCAATCTCATCTTTGTTTTATCTTATTATGGAAGAGATAAAATGACGGTCATTGCACTCATCCACATTATGTTTAAAAGGCGTGTAGATGGATGATTCTGGTAATCCGGTACATTGGATCAGGAAATTTTATGTTTCCCGATGCTCGGTGTGATATAGCATTTCCTAATTTTAATCATAAAACTAAAATAACTTACTGAGTTATGATAAAGAACACATAAAATGCCTATAGGCTATATAGAGGCAGTTGAATAGCCAGAGATCACAAATTTATATTAGTTTCATTTCGTTAATTTATTTTTTTCCTTAAACAATTACTGATATATCTTCTTTCTCTTTTTTCTTTGAAATTCATTTTTTTGGGTAAGCCTCATTATCAAAGTACAAGTCCACCCCAACAAAAAGTTATTTTGAATAAAAAGAAAAAAATCCAACAAGCATAACACTGAAAATTTCATCAAAATTGGATGTGAAATAAGAAAGTTATGACAATTTAAATTTTCGCTTGATTAAAAAAAACAGTTATATGCACATTATGGTCAATATGCAAATGAGGTGACTGATGACGTCATCTCCTCACTATTTCTTTTTGTATTTTATTATATGAAATATGAAATATTCTCATTTTCTCCTCATTGTCAACTGAAACAATGGGTATTTCCTCCACGAACATGGGGAATTAGCATTGTTTATGGTTCAGTCAAGTTGGTCCTTAGTGTCAAATCTGTAAAGAATAAACTATTGTATAATTCAAACAATAGAAAACAAAATAATAGAGAGTGAGGGACATCATTGACCGTCTCATTTGCATGTCACTGAGTTGTGCATATCACTGTTTTGTGAAAAATAAGCGAAACTTTAAAATGTCATAACTTTCTTATTATATATCCGATTTTGATGAAATTTTCAGCGTTATGCTAGTTTGATTTTTCTCTATTTATTCAAATCAACATTTTCTTGGGTGGACTTGACCTTTAAATACAAAAATAGTATTAAGCCTAGTAAATCTTTATTCAACTATAAAACTCTTTAACCTTTTACTGTCATTCTCATTTGAACTTTCTATTATTTTATTTCATGGGGGGGGGGTCGTGTCTTTCTCCTCAATATATAAACCTTCTTTTGGTGAACATAGTATAGGATATGCCAACTTTTTATTGGGGTTGCAATGGTTATTAAAAAAATACCTACAAAATTACTTTGCCAAAAAAAAAAACATGTGCAGTTATGTTTTTTTTTTTAAAATACTTCCGGAGGTCTTGCCCGCCAGTTGTGGCTATAGTCTGTATGCGCAGACCTGTTTTAAATGTAATGTCATTTTCTTAACCAAATTTGAAATAGCGCAATGAGACAGGATTAACCGCTAATAAACGCAATTAAAATTTAAGCATGGTTGTGCATTGAAGTCGATTTACAGTGGCATGAATTTCTTTACCAGAATCAAGCTAGAGCCATTGTCTTTATTCATTATTTTTTTATGAGCAGAGGATTTGCAGGTAGACTAAACCGTGACCACATGAACAAACACTAGGTAAAATCCGAAGCCCACGTGCAAAAACGACATTTGAAGCGATTATAATAAACTGTGGTTTCCCTTTTTATTTTCGACATACACACCTGAACAAGTAATTCCGGTATAGGCTAGAAATTCAGGCAGTATTCTGCAACTCATAACCAAAAAAAATACCATTGCTCCTTTCCCGTTTTTTCCTTCGATCTGGTCAGAATGAAAACATCAATTGAATTATAGAGTGGAGCACTTACTTCTACATTATAATCATAGATGACGAACAATTAATTAGAGAGTAGCAGCTACATCGTGTTCTCGGTTCACATAGACTGAATTCTTAGACTAGTACAGGTTAAACTCACTCCTCGTACCTGGGCGGCATTTATGTGAAGATGTGAATAAACAAAGTGAGAGGTACTGAGGGAGAGCGAGAGAGGGGAGGGGGGGGGGGGTCTCGGTGTTTGCTTCCTTCGCTCTCTGGGGCTACTTCCTGTTCAATCATGTGTAATGTAAACCACAGGTTAATGGCCGATAATGCTTGCAAAAAAATGGGAAACAAAGAAAAAAAGTACAAGACTTATCGGGTGTATCAACCTCCTCGTGTACACGTGACAAAGGCGTACCTCCATACCTCCTCACCACACGTCCACCACCACCATCATCACCATCGACGTTATCGTAATAACGACCATAATCATCTTCACCACCACCACCATCGGCACAATAACCACCTTTACTATCATCATCATCATCATCATCATCACTATCATCACCATCATCATCATCATCACCATCATCATCATCACCATCGTCATAATCACCACCATTATCACCACCATCACTATCTTCGCATCGTAATCATCATACAGTCATAAAGTAAAGTCATTATCATTACATTCGTCATTCGTCACTTCAAAACATTACGTCCAAGAGATTGGACTGGGTGGGGGAGGGAAGGGGGCACCACACCCCACCAACACGGCCTCCGTCCCTACCACCACGGCTACATCTGGTCCCTATCATCCATCCCCCGCGCTCTCCTCTCGGAATCCCAACCATGTCAGGATGTTTTTAATCAACATGGCGTCACATCACTCCCATTAATTGGTGGCCAGGGTCTCCCTTAACCTAATTGACAGACAGGCGTAGGATAACCATATAGGACTTCCACAACGGAATGGTATCAGAGGACATATCCACGGGCGCTTCTTTTTTTTTTCTACATCGAAATGGAAGTGCCAACATTAATACGGTAATGGTAATGATTCATATTGCACAACTATCCAGACTGATGAGGGAGATAGCCCTCGACGGTGCATTAAATATACAACAGTAAATTTGAAACTTTACTTACTATTCTTTTTTTTCTTCCTTAGCTGAATATCAAATATAGGCTGTATTTAGATCAAAATAATCATTTCAATGTATATTTATTTTTAGACAAAATTTTATTCTAATTCAGTTGAATTGCCTGTTAGAGATCGACGAAGCGCAAATAGCGCTTCGTATTCCAGCCGTTAGCAAGGAGACGTACGTAAAATTATGATGGAACACAGTAGCGACGGCAAAGGAATGATGATGAGGGGGGGGGGGGGGGTGGCAGTCTCTTGATGGGATTCGAACCCTGTTGTGATGTTTTGATACTGACAAGAGAATCGACAATCATTTCATCCGACTGATATAGTCATTCATTTTTATCACAATCTTTAAGAAAAACACGAGTGATCTCTTTCATTGTGAACGTATATGGTCCTAACCTCCCAACATTTGTCATCCTTCATTTAGGCTTTAAGCACCCCTCTGCATCAAGCCAGGTAGACAATAATGATCCATGTTGAGCGGGCACCTTTTTAAATTTTGTGGTAACTTTTTACAAGGAATTCTTAACGCACTCTTTATTAAGTATTTTCATCTTGAACTTAAGGCCACTGTAGTTATGACGTCAGTCACTCCACACAAGACCGTGTTTGGGTACATTGTCAAGTTATCACTTGGCCATAAGTGGGGAGAGGGTGTTGATTTTTTTGGGGAAAGGGGCTAAAAAATAACAAGACACAATTGTAATGATTTGTTTTTCTTGTTTTTTGGACAGGGGACAATCGTCGTGAAATGTATAAATCCACTATCGACAAGATGTGCTGCTATAAACTGGCCTTTCTTTGGCAAGATCTCACACTTTCGAGCCACCCCCTCATTTTTGAAGAAAAAAAAACACAATTAAAATAAATTCGAATGTTTAGAAGCTGGTCTACAACATTACAGGGACCAGGCTGTGCTTGTGTAACGTACATCAGAACCGCCAATCCGCTGCGACCCACCCTTCCCCCCAAAAATAAATAAATCACTTACACGTGTGAAAACGTTGCATAATCTTGCTTGCTTGTCATCTTGTCTGACGTTATCAACATCATTAAATTAAACCCAGCTGAGCATCCCTTTAATTACAAGATTCCTACATCTCCAGTATTGTATGTGTGTGTGTGTGTGGGGGGGGGGGTGAGGAGGGTAATTGCATGGGTTGCTTGGGGGTGGGGAAATAGGTACGGGGCGGGGGTCTAATTTCGAATTTCGATAGCCCTAACTTGCAGGTATACAAGAACGCCGGTGTTAATTTAACACCGGCCTGGTATCTATATCGGAAAACGCCAGAGAAGTGTTGAAATCAACACAAATTTAGAATCAAATCGATACTTCGTTTAACACTGATGTTGCTTAAATGCCAAATTGATGTTAAAGGTTAGCCTAACACCAAGCCGGCGTTGTTTCAATACCTCTCTGGTGTTTTCCGATATAGATACCAGGTTGGTGTTAAATTAACACCGGTGTTTTTGCAGTGTATCCGAATTCATAATAGACACTCTTTGTGAGACCTATATTATTATTGGCAAAAGGAATTCCTGAATCAATGGAGGATCCAGGGAGGGGCACATCCGGCCCGTACCCCTTGATATAGAGGCATAACAAATATATATTTTTTGAGGGGAATATGTCATGCATGCGCAAATGAGGACCCCCTTTTTTGGCGGTCTAATTTTTCCTGACACGAATCACCATTCATTCGGAGTCTTTACTGGGGAGCTTGTCAAGTTTTTTTGGACAAAATACCCCCCCCCCTTTTTGGAAAGTCCTTGATCCGCCCCTACTATGAATGTCTTAATAATTGAGAGAATTCAACACGGATTGGTCCAGGATTCAACATAGAGGGGCGCACAAGGAAATATGAAAATAGAGGGGACAATTATTTTCTAAGATCTTTGCAGGCCCACCCTTCTTCGGGAGCGTTTCAGGAAAGAACTTATAGATGTTTCATCTGACAAAGCATGTTTAATCCGACACAGGGGCGGATCCAGGAATTTCCAAAAGGGGGGCACATTTTCCCCCGAAAAAAATTTGACAAGAAAATAACAAAAGGGTTTTCACCAAAAATTGAAGGTCATTTCGTCCACGGGCACACTTGTGTGAGAATGGCATATTTATATATTTTTGTAATATGGCTCTCAAGGGGGGGGGGGGGGGGCACGGGTCGGATGTGGCTCACCCCCTGGATTCGCCACTGATCCGACATTTACCACATTACTTAGCATCTCAGCCAAATCATAACCAAGGGAAGTTGCCAGATCCGACGACCTGTCTGATGAAATATGTTTAATGAAAATTATAGTAGATAATTTTGATATAAATTACAAAAGAAATAGTGAGTGGGTGACGTCATCAGTTCCCTCTTGTGCATATACTGACTAGGATGAGCATGACTGTTTTGTGAAATAACGTTGAAACTGTCATAACTTTCTCATTTTACGTCCGATTTGATGAGATTTTCAGTAGTAAGCTCGTTTGATTGTTCTTTTTATTCAAATGAACATTTTGGGGTGGATTTTCCATTTAACGACGTTCAAACTCCTCCCTCTCTCTCGTACTTCCATGTATATCAGTACGCACACACTTTTCTTTATCCCTCTCTCCCCCTCCCTCATCTTCCTATGGCTCACTCTCCCATCTCCCACTGCCAATTTGTCTTCTGCCAACTTGTCCACTCACGGTCACCGCATAGTCTACTTTCATTTAGCCTAATGCCCTTCCGTCCATCCACATTTCGTCTAACAACCATTTGGTCCAATAACCATTTGGTCCAATCATCACTTCGTTTAATCACTATTTCCTCTATGACCAGTTCGTCTCATAAGTCATAACCAGTTGGTCTAATATCCATTTAATTTTCAAACAGTTAACACTTAGTCCAATTAGACCAAATGGTATATAATGGACTAAATGGCTAGTGGACCAAATGGATATTAGACGAAATGGTGAATGGACGAATTGGCAATTAGACCAAGTGGATACTGGACGAACTGATGGCAGACCAAATGATAGTAGACGTCTAGGCGAGTAGGCAATTGGACGAATTGACATAAGACGAATCGGAAATAAACCAGTTCATTTGGATCCTCTTTTTCTTTCTCTCTCCCACATATACCCGCGTCCTAGCTCTCATCTTCTTATTTCAACCATGTCCATGTTTCAACCCTCAATCAAGTCCATACTTATAATGGCATTCAGAACTCTGGCCTTTTCACATCGCACACTCTCCAAAACATATTGAACTCCAATAGTACAATAAACATGAAGTCAAATTCATTCAATTGATTTTCTCAAGATTTTAATGCCTTCCTGGAAAATAAATAATATAATAAAATAGAACTTCAAATATTTCCTCCTTACGACATCGAATGCATGATAAATAACCTCATGATCGTGTTGAATTTCCAACTTTCAATCACGAAGCAAGGATAATAAAGTTGATAAAAATTGCATTACATTTTGATACATTCGTGAACTGATATAAAGGACTATTATGTCTGGAACCGATTCCACATATACGGTCAAATATTTGAGTAAACCGGTTGTGCTAAAATCAATCAAATATACACTGTTTTTTATGATTGTATCCCATTAAAAATGATTGGAAAATATGAATATTAAAATGTGAAAAATCTTGCTCGGATAATGATTTTAAAATCTGTTAACACGGAAGGTCATAAAATACTTGTGATAACATTTAAAATCAATGTGAAGTA
The DNA here is from genome assembly GCF_037042905.1 of Lytechinus pictus. NCBI lineage: Eukaryota > Metazoa > Echinodermata > Echinoidea > Temnopleuroida > Toxopneustidae > Lytechinus > Lytechinus pictus. The sequence goes on from NC_087249.1 coordinate 42,760,767, forward strand.
AAAAGATTTTATTTCATCTGCTGAGTGGCAATAGATGTGTGAAATAAAAATGATTTTCCGTATTAGTCACTGACTTTCTGTTCTAAAACATGAAATGTGGAATCAATTCAGAAAATTAGGCACATTTTGTAGAAATATTCTTTCTAAGTAATGTTTGGGCCGTCTCCTTAAGTACCCGATCCAACTGGACCAACTCACTGGATAAATGATCTTCTCTTACAGTAAATATGTCTTTATTCACAAAGCCAACTTCGTTTAAAAAATACATTAAAATACCCTTAATACACTATTAAAATGGTGAAATAGCCAATAGGAAATATTCAAGGGTAGTGCATTCCAAAATTGAAATTATATTTTGCTATTTTCAAAATATCGTTAATTATATAAAAAGACAAAGTCAGGATATAATTTCAATTTCAAGATTGGCAATACCTCACCCTAAGTATATAATCTGAGCCGAGTTTACATTAAAGATGAACATCATGTACCCGATATAATTATTGAATACCTGTACGTACTCTTTTCGCTAAGAAAGTAAAGGTATCAAGATCGGATATACTTGTAACTTATTTTGATCACGATAACCGTTTCTGGAAATCTACAATTAATAGCCTGCCCTCTTGCGTCGTACATGTATAAAAGTCACAATACACTTGGGAGAGCGGGAAATTCCATCGTACTTTATCATGCCGTCAAAAAGTATGGATTTTTATAGATACCCCATGAAAAAAATGTCAGAATACATGTAGTACAATTGTTTTCAGCACACATGTGTACTATTACTATATTTCAAGGAAAGTATGTCTCGTTTTTACATCAAATCTTGTCTGTATATTATCTGCATACACCTAAGAATTCAAAGTACTCTACTTTGTCTCCTTCATAAACGGGATTTCACTTTCCATGAGTTGAATTGGCGGCCAATTATTTGAAAAGTTGTCACCCAATCTTGGATATTTGTTCCTCTCTGTATTATTCAGACTGGCTAACTTTTCTCCCCTCCGAGCTGTATTATTAGGTTTATTTCTATTGGATCTCGATAGAAAAGGTGTAGAAACCTTACAAAGTGGCTGGCAAACCGGTGGATAATCTCTGCATGGTTCAAAACGTGAAATGAATTGATTCCACATTAAGGTTTTCTTTTTTTATAAGTTCTTTTTTGTAAACAATTGGCAGTGAGTTGTTTACAGAAGTAGCAGAGGCAGGAATGCTTGCACAAAATAGTGGAGGAGGTCCGTTTTTTCTAGTTTGCCTTTAAAACGAGCGTATGGGCCTATACTTCTTTTCCCTTTTTTACCAGACTCAAATCAAATAGTAGCTATCGGATTATCAAGCGGGATTTATTGGCAATTCAATTAGACCTAAAGTATGGACATTCAAATTGATGAAGAAACGTGATGTATGTAGGCACTGTATATCGGTAAACGTCTGAAAACATATCATTTCTGAAGGCAATCATTTAAATAAATGCATAGGGGGGAAAATATCCTTCATAATTATCACACTGTCATATTTCGACCTCCAAATATGTAATGACGATATCATAATCCAATAACACTTTTCAATATGTTGTATAACACATTACTGAGTTTTACAGAATATAAATCTTTACATACTCTCTCATAGCTTAAATGAACTCTTACAAATTTGTTTATACTCTATGTGACATACTGAAAATATACACGAAGTGTAATATTATAAGAAACAAAAAACTGAATACAACGGTGGCAGTGTTTAGGAATACAAGAACGACAAACGAACAAATAAAAAGGAGGAAAGTTTATGAAGAAAATAGAATGACTAGACATGAATACTTAGTATTGTAAGGCATTAATTTGTATGATAAGTTTAGAACTGTTATTCGGAACATCATGTTCTTACAAGAAATACAAACCAAAGAGACAGATTAGAAAAAATAAATAAAGCAATTTGACTTGAATTTTGGTCAAAATGCGAGTACGTGGGGCAAATTTCGTTTGAATTGACCGATAGTAAGCGGGGCACAAAGAGTTCAATACGTATTTAACTCTATGGCGGGTGGACATTAATCGTGTAAAAACGAAGAGACAACGCATGCGCAGAGAGGTTCGTTGGTTCTCCGTTCCATCTCGATCTCACGTTCTTCTTCATCAAAGGAACATAATCATGTGCAACATCAAGACTTGTGTGGATTACATGTACAGTAAGGAAGTAGCAACTCTGAATGAGTAGGACAAAGTTTTACTTCATTTACACGTGTGACCGAGTAGCGAGAAATCGCAAATTGACTGAACTCTAAACGTCTATGAATGTTAAAGGTCAAGTCCACCCCAGGAAAATGCTGACTTGAATAGATAGAGAAAAATCAAACTAACATAGTGCTGAAAATTTCATCAAAATCGAATGGAAAATAAGAAAGTTATGACATTTTATTATTTCGCTTATTTTTCACAAAACAGTGATATGTACAACTAGGTGAGTCAGTCGATGATGTCCATCACTCACTATTTCTTTTGTTTTTTATTGTTTGAATTATACAATATTTCATTTTTTATAGATTTGACAATAAGGACCAACTTGACTGAACCATATATTATTAAACAATGCTAATTCCACATGTTCAGGGAGGAATTAATTGTTGTATCACTTGACAATGAGGAGAAAATTAGAATATTTCATATTTCATATAATAAAATACAAAAGAAATAGTGAGTGGATGACGTCATCAGTCTCCTCATTTGCATACCGACCAGGATGTGCATATAACTTTTTTGTGAAATTAAGCGAAACTTTAAAATGTCATAACTTTTTTATTTTACATCCGATTTTGATGAAATTTTCAGTGTTATGCTTGTTGGATTTTTCTCTTTTTTATTAAATCAACATTTTGTTGGGGTGGACTTGTCCTTTAAATTGTTTTCAAAATGTATAAACCCTATCGCCAAACGACGACGCTCATGTCCGTCTCTAATCGCACATCTTTCATGGTTTGTACCAATGTGATGAAAATATGAAGATGCAGTAATTTCGAGAACTCTTCATCTTCCCTATGAGGTGCGCATCGACAACAGAATCCATAACATTTAAAGGACAAGTCCACCCCAATAAAAAAAGTTGATTCGAATAAAAAGAGAAAATCCAACCAGCATAACACTGAAAATTTCATCAAAATCGGATGTAAAATAAGAAAGTTATGACATTTTAAATTTTGCTTGATTTCACAAAAACAGTTATGCACATCCTGGTCGGTATGCAAATGAGCAGAATGATGACATCATCCACTCACTATTTTGTTTTGTATTTTATTGTAAGATATATTAATATTCTAATTTTCTTCTCACTGTCAAGAGAACAACGATTAATTCCTCCCTGAACATGTGGAATTAGCATTGTTTAAAACTGTGTGGTTCAGTCAAGTGGGTCCTTATTAGGAAATCTGTAAAAAATGAAATATTGTATAATTCAAATAATAAAATCAAAAGAAATAGTGAGTGAAGGTCATCATCGACTATCTCAATTGCATGTCGTTGAATTGTGCATATCACCGTTTTGTGAAAAATAAGCGAAACTTTAAAATGTTATAACTTTCTTATTTTACATCCGATTTTGATGAAATTTTCAGCGTTATGCTAGTTTGATTTTTCTCTATTTATTCAAATGAAAACTTTTTCTGGGGTGGACTTGACCTTTAAGTAACCGATGTTGCATTCGGCATGGAATACCTATGCTGAAAGCGGGGAGTTAACCTACGCAGTCTGCAATACCGTTTGACAACAAGTGGAATGCCTCTGGCCGTCTCACCTGCATCACGCGATTCAATATAGCAGCAGTGCTGATTTTGAAAACTACTATAACTCGCACAAGATGTTCAGTGATACTTGGTTACTCTTATTTCCACGTTTTATGAACTAGACCAATACACTTATAGAGATATGATGGCAATTCAACAAATACCCCCAACGTGGCCAAAGTTCTTTGACCTTACATGACCTTTGACCTTGATCATGTGACCTGAAACTCGCACAGGATGTTCAGTGATACTTGATTACTATTATGTCCAAGTTTTATGAACTAGACCAACACACTTTCAAATTTATGGCTGTAATTCAACAAATACCCCAATTTGGCCAAAGTTCATTGACCCTAAATGACCTTTGACCTTGATCATGTGACCTGAAACTTGCACAGGATGTTCAGTAATACTTGATTACTATTATGTCCAAGTTTCATGAATCAGATCCATAAACTTTCAAAGTTATGATGGTAATTCAACAGATACCCCCAATTCGGCCAAAGTTCATTGACCCTAAATGACCTTTGACCTTGGTCATGTGACGTGAAACTCATGCAGGATGTTCAGTGATACTTGATTAACCTCATGTATAAGTTTCATGAACTAGGTCCATATAATTTCTAAGTTATGATGACATTTCAAAAACTTAACCTTAGGTTAAGATTTTGATGTTGATTCCCCCAACATGGTCTAAGTTCATTGACCCTAAGTGACCTTTGACCTTGGTCATGTGACATGAAACTCAGGCAGGATGTTCAGTAATACTTGATTAACCTTATGGCCAAGTTTCATGAACTAGGTCCATATACTTTCTAAGTTAGGCTGTCATTTCAAAAACTTAACCTCAGGTTAAGATTTGGTGTTGACGCCGCCGTCGCCGCCGCCGCCGCCGCCGCCGCCGCCGCCGCCGCCGCCGTCGCCGTCGGAAAAGCGGCGCCTATAGTCTCACTCTGCTATGCAGGTGAGACAAAAATGACTATCATTTCTCAATTCCATCCTGGTCGCAGCCAGTACATGTTGTAAATAGGCTTGGACAGAGACGTCCATTGTGCTCGTTCAAAGTCATTTGTTTATCTGTAGGCAGCAGAGCCAAGCACTCGATCAGTAACAGATGCTTAAATCGGCAACATACATAATACAGCGGCCGAGACCCATTAGCCAAATTACCCGAGGTACCTTCATTTCCGGTACTCAAATGGCTCTAACGACACAACAATGGCTCAATGCAATTTCCTGCGTGGCCGAGAATTAAAATAAATGATTTTCTTTTCCGTTTCGTTAAAAAGAAAATAAAAGAGAGGCAGAAAGATAGAGGTAGGAAAAAAGGGTTGAAAGCAGGCGACAAAAACAGCGCAGGTAAGCAATGCAAAACATTGAAAACAAAGAAAAGTGAACAATGGGTATTACGCGTGAATTCATAATCGTAGGCGCAATCTCTTTATGATACATTTCCTGTACTGAAACAGGCGTCGCATTGAAGAGTATGTTTGTTCATTAAGTAAAAACAGGAAGGCGTAAATTTAAAACTATCGACAGATAAAAAGAGATAAGCAAGCATGTAGATGTGAGAAATAAATTCAGAGAAAAACAATAGCAATAACAAAACCCTCTACGAAAGGGTTAAAAAAAAAAACACGATCTGAATTGATTTATTGATTAAAAGGAAATCGTATATTGAGATAGGGAGTGTGTGACTGTGTGACACTATAACCGCCCATTATAATTTTTTTTGTGTGTGAGTGTAAGGGGGTGGGGGATGGGGCTGGCCGACCCGGGGGGTGATGCTATGAAGGAAGCTATAGGCTCCTAGGGCTCGGTGGATGAATAAAGATATCGGATTAAGCACAACAGGGTATCAACCGAAAGTGTTCCAAAGGGGTTCAAACAGTTCCGCGGGGGAGCCCAAGCGAAGCAAGCCCCATAGAGTGGAATGCTTAATTGCTTCCCTTCGTCGTATTTTGATCGATATCGTAATCTGTTGGTCAATAAGCCTGCTTTTTAATTTCCGATCTGCTCACTGCCGCTATTGTTTACAGACCCAAGCCACTCTTGCACTCCCTTTACAAGACTGACAACTAAAACATAGTCTTATTGGGACCATAAGCGAGGCCCCCAACTCCAGCAAATAAAACCTTTTCCTGATGCAGATTTGATAATCAATGACCATTTCGGTCAATTATTAATACTTTTAAATTGTATGATATATTTCCCCCTTTTGTGGCGGTGCATTATCCTGACCCCCGCCCCCAAAAAAGTCAGCAACCTTTACGACAGGGACAAGCATGCAGTAGTCTTATTTTAGTGGAGTTCGAACACTATTATTATCCCGTGCCACCAACCTGAAAATGAATAAAAAGTCAGTAATAATCACGAATAACATTGCCCTAGGATGATCGACATGTCCATTTTTTCAGCTTCCATCAGCCCGACATAATGATTGCAAAAAGAGCGAGAGAAGGGTCTGTTTTTCTTGGCTTTTCACATCAGGTTTTAACAAGACCCAAGTTATTTTCATTTGGTAGCGCGGATGGGAAGGCGCAGTTCCGACATGGAATTATGACGAACAATGCGTTCAGGAAAAGATTTATTTTTTGCCTTTTCTCTCATATATTTTCCCTTCTCCCGCATGTTTGGATTTGTTAGCGTTCTACGTCAACAAACAAGAACGTTTTGTAGGTAAACATTGCTTCCAAAAAGCATTCCCAATTACGCCGAGCCCCAATTTCTGCTTCCCATTGTAAAGAGAAAAAAAAAATGGTCTGAAAGTTCGTGAACAAATCGCAAAGTAGTCATTAAGGGACAAAGAAAGAAAAGAGGGAATCAGAGACATTACTGATAAATAGAAAAATGAAATGAGACTTGTTAAATTAGTGAGTGATGACAAATATTGTCAATGTTCGTATTCTGTTGTTAGTTTCCTAACGTCGGAAAAGCATGAACAACATGCTATTATGCAACATAAAATGAATACTCTTTCCTCTTCAAAGCTACTGCAACAATGTGAAAATTTGGTTAATTGGGTGTAAATGGCATTTCAAAATCGTAAAAGTTAGGGTGAAGTGAACTAATGAAATATTTGGAACTTATAAGGAAGTGATTGCATAATATCAATTGTGCAATGTCACCATTTAAAAAGATGCATATTCTAACGATATGAAAGGATTTAGACTACATTACAGGCTTAAATGAAAAACTGAAAATTTGAAGTTCACAAATTTATGTATATGGGCTTAAAAACAACATGTATACATTGATGTGATCCATATGACACGCCATGTGCAACCTTACACCTTTCTAGAAATATAGGTAGTTCACTAAATCAAACCATTGATATCTTTATAAATATGCATGACGTTACAGTATGTAAAGTTTGAATCACAAGTTCAGGACGAACTTTTTTTTCAACAATAAACAAGCGCGAACATTATTTGCAGACGTCATTATTCGAGAAAATCAATTTAAACGTAAAAATGAATTTCAGAATTCACCATCATGGTGCAGACAGATGACAATTAGAGATTGAAGGGTCTAAATGAGCACGGTTATTTTTGTTAACCCTTTCCAACAAGCAAGTTCATTGGGGTCTCCGAGCGCGAAACTAGCGCGAGACCGAGGTAATGAACTTGCGCACACACGGTATTGAGTTTGTGCTCCACCCCTCCGGCTGGCGATGCAGGAAAGCGCATTGTGAAACGAGCGGCAGGCCAGGGCGAATTCGGGTCTCCTCTGCGCTTCCCACAATATACAAGCCGTGTCCTGGTTTGTAATTATTTTCTGGTGCAATGATTATATTGCTTGTTATTGTTGGAGTAATGCACACACAAAGAACCAAATCGGCGACGGAGCCCCTGCCCAAAAGAGCGAGGAATAAAAGTTTTTTTTTCTTCTTCAAAAGACCTGCGGAATTCTGCTTGAATGGTGAGCAAAAGGGGAAGGGAAATGGTTTATTCACTGGAGCAACGTTCCGGTGGACTTGAAAGTCTGAAGAAAATAAATGGAAACAAGGAAGGGGTTACAAGAGAGGGTAAATTTGAATTTGGTCATTGCAATTGCAGAATTTAGCTTGATGCAGTAATTAAATGAATGCGAAAAACACGAATTGCAACTACAAAAAAAAATTAAGGTTGCACATGCAGGGTTTTAAACAAAAGTCGTCGGCTGACGAAGTGCTTTTCCCTTCAATTTTGTTTTGGGGGGTGGGGTTATCAAACGAATGCCTACAACTACAAGTGTGAATACTCTATAGACCAAGCTATACGTGTAGGCCTATATATTTAGGAGGGCTAACTTTAAATATGTGAAAATGAAAAGTAACGTCCCAGAACTGTTCACAAAGATGTCAAATTGTCGACAATGGGTTCAATTATATGGCTCGAATAATGATGTCAATTGCAGCTTAATGTTAAAAAGGAAGCCATTCTTACAATTCGGCTTGGTTTTGGTTCTGGACTACTCGAAGGCTAGAAGCAAATATACCGAGTCCGACTTGAAAGGTTTATTGAAATTGCCTGCTTGCATGCGCAGAATTGAAGCAACGGCCGGTCTTCGTTCTTCACCGGAAAAAAGAGTGGTAAAAAGGCAGGCACCTGGTGGGTGTTTCATAAAGCTGTTCGTAAGTTAAGAGCGACTTTAAGAACGACTGGTGATCCTTTCTTGTGGTAAATGGTATATTCATTGGCGATGGTTAAACGCGTAAGAAAGGTTCACCAGTCGTTCTTAAAAGTCGCTCTTAACTTACGAACAGCTTTATGAAACGGCCCCCTGGAACAATAGGGCTTCGAAGGTCTAAAGGTGTGCCAATCTATGCTTGAATAAAGACGGAGAGGAAGCCTAAATTGAATAGAGGGAGGGTGGGAGAACGAGAATAAAAGCAATGTGTGCTTGCTAAGCGTTGCAGGCCATCCGGAGATTGTGGCCGTATGAAGGCCAACCAGCCGTGTGTGAAGCGGAAAGCGATCGCAGGCGACTGCGGTCGCAAACACGGAGAGGGGACTTCGGAGAGGTCAACATGATAAAGAACTTGGGCTTGCTCATTCGCACAGGAAATGCCATGCACTAATTCAATAAATTCAGAGGCATTTCTGTTTTCGATCTTCATGTCTGTTTGAAAAGACGTTGAGGATTGAAAATGAGGTTGGGTCGATGAGTTGAGGGACAGTGGGGCATGGATAGAATGGAACACTTTTGAACATACAATGAGAAGCCCAATGAATTGTGATTGGTTTGTCATCGCTTTTTCCTCCAGAGAGATGAGAAAAAGCTAGAATGAAATATTCAAATGGATTTCCCCTCATTTATTTTGACATAGGGCATAGGCCATCGGGTAGTGCTGGAGCCTGTTACGTAAGCACCCCTGCCAAGACGGCGTCTTTTCAAATCCACTAGGGTATCGCGTTTGGAAATGATATACCGCCATAACGTATCAAGTGTGTGGGGGCCCCAGATAAATTATATACTCCCGTCGATGGTTAGACAAAAACAAAATTCATGAAAATCAAAGCGGAATAATCTTCAACCGGGAATTCCCTGCTTTAACCGTGGACCGACATGTGGCTATTTGATCCAATCCCGCCGCTAATGAGTGGTGGTTTGTGCTTTACAGTCTGGCAAGTACATGGACATTCAAAACCTTTTACTACCATTTTTATGGTGTGACGGCTGGGGAATTCAATATGTTACAACTTTAAAGTTTTTAAATGTCCAATAAGTCACTAGCTTGGACCTGCCCTGTATTATCCCATGGACCTATTTCGTAATAGGTCCATGATTATCCATGCTTCGGGATTTAATCTTGATAAACCCAACACATAGATAAGGTTATGGGCAACCCAGCCCCCATACATCTGGTTTATGCTTAGTGGAAGGTTCCTGTTTACTCTGGTCCCTTACTAAACACTCCACGACCCCTCGAACAATATGGAGTCTCAAACTAGTCCAATAGACAAAATATCTTTTCTCCAAAAGCGTTACCAGTTTTATGTACACAACACACAAGGAGAAGATGGTAGCGATCTCAAAACCCCGCCATCTTTCCTTCACCATTCTCAACCGATAGAGCGTATTGCATCAGCTGAATACTGATCGCGCGAGAGAAGTGCGATTAGAGATATCGAACGTACGCCGTATATGCGTAAAAAAAAAAAAGAGTACATCGGCTGTGATAGAACTTCACCGTTATCTGTTCTACCCATTTGTCTAACTCTGGCCCCAAGCTAGTTCATACAAGGTCTATAAATATTAATAGGCCATCACGGCTGATATGCTATCTCGTGTCAAATTGCACACATTATAGCAGAACGAACTTGCATAACGTTACCTTACACTGTGCATGCGTTGTCTCTTTGGGGGTCCTTTAGAAAATAATTTGTTAAGGGATAATACTCATCACTTTTGAATATCAGAATGCCTTACAATAAACGTGACACTATATTCACTTCTACTAATGATGTTGTGCACATCATGCAATGTAATGTCATCCACTGAACAAAATAATACCTGTTTTCTGGGTGACTTCTGATATACACATTACACAATACATTATGCAAATGTACATCGATTTAGGTTAAATAGAGATGTGACAAAGTATAGGCACATTATTCTGAATCTAACTCTTTCAGAAAGAATATATTTTCTTCCATACATTGTTCCATAGTCCATAGCATCATAGAACCAATCAATGTTCTTGTAAATCAATAGAAACAAAAAATGTACAAACTCGTTTTCCTCTTTCATTAAATTATTTTAGTATTTGAAGCTCTATAATAAATTTAAACATTTAGCACACTACATGAATAACAAATTTTTGATGTATATTTGTAGTGGCTCATTTATGTCTTAATTGCACCTATTTCGAAATACATGTACATCCCTCATCCTCACTAGTTGTTGGACAACACACTGTCTACCAGGACCGTGAGTCAGACCACCTTATTTGGTAGGGACTGCACAAATACAAAACAATACCATCATGAAGGGACTCTTGCAGTGTCTTCTGGCGACTTGGAGACGTCTTCCTGCAAGCTTCATGAAGCCAGGCCAAGAGGCACTGTTGTTGTCTACTAGTACCCCATTCTTGAAGCCTCGCCTCTCCTGCAACCCTTACCTTACTGGAACTGTTCGGTGGTCGATAATGACCCTATCAAGCCACATCTCAGAGATGTGACGAGAGATCATGGTAAACATTTCATCGTCCTGAACTGCTCTCTGCAGAATTCCTCTCCAACAGTTCCAGGGTTGATTTTGCAGCTCTCCTGGATTGTGCAGGTGTGTAATTGTAGAGGTCCATGAAGACCACGATGCCAGTATAACATCCACAAGATACGATGTAAGAATCATCCATAATGTTGAATGCACGAGCCTTCTGCAGGATGCACCGTTCTCATATTTGACTGTCATCTTGTTGAATACAAACATGCAGCTAACATATAAAGATTTGGGGTGTTGCTTACTCTCATAACGCGTCATATGCTTCACCGTTCTCCCATCTGCTGCACTGACATCCTTGTCTTCCCTGAGAATGGCATTGTCTGTAGGCTTCGAGTGCTCCTCGCCCAGGAAGGTAACAACATAAACAAGGCAAGCATAAGGACAAGAGACTCAAGCAAGTCCATCTAGTACATCGTAAGTGAGGCCGACAGGAGCAAGGGTCATCAGTACAATAGGCGTACTCTCTGTCTGATTCTCTTGCACAATGATAAAATAAGCTTTTTACGCATGTCATGCATGTACAGCAGTTTAGAACACACTCCGGAGAGCATTCGCACCTTCCGTTGCAACACCACGTACTTGGTAGTCTATTGCTATTTCTGCACTTCTCACACCTACAATAACCACACTGAGGGCAAGGAAATGGATCCTTACTCAGTTTTTCTTCTCCTTTCCCATGAAATTCACCACGATGTGTCGGTGTTATCGGTGATGACTGTTCGCTTTTACCTTTAAGTTTCTCGTCAGGTTTTGATTTCACAACTCTGAGTACTTTCGCTTTACCTTTGGGGTCCCTGATCACAATGAGATCACTTCTTGGATGCCCTTCATCTCCAGAGTTCTCAGCAGATCTTGAGTTTGGCGATTCGTTATTATTCCTACCATTTAGTCTATCGTTGTTGGTGTCCACGTATTCATTAGGTCGCGCCTCGTCTCCAGTAGCTGACCTGAGCGTCAGAAGATTGCGATTACGCCAGCCTTGTGGTAGCAGGATAGGGATTGATCCTGTCGGCGAGCCGTGTACAGACGTGGGCTGCCGTACTACCAAATCTCCACCATCTTGGGCCATGGGTGTAACATGTGGCAGCTCTGTTCGCCATAAACTCTGCAGAGAAAGCAAAACAGAATGAAGATTTAATTGACAGACTACTTATATCGACTTAATTGGAAAGAGAACAGAACAAGTTTAATCAAATGACACATGACGTTGTGATTTGCTATGAAACAGAATTACAGATGTGCAAACATTGTAGTTACCGACATGTACAGTATCAGTATTCTGGGCTATGCAACTATTGCAAGATGAGCAACACCCCCCCCCCCCAATTGACAAGAAATGTATGCATCGCAGGCCGCAGGTTTTTTGACAAAAACTGCATAACAGCAAATTGACTCGCTTTTCCATCACCTAGTACAAGAATAGGGCACATTGTATGATGCATTTCTATAGCATCCATAGATGTATGTTGTTTTGACTCGCATTCTTCCTGGCGTTCCTCTAGGAAAAATTCCAGAGATTCCTAGGATTAGCGAGCGATAAGTGTTTGGTCAACAAGCCGGATGACCAATGGCCTTCCTAACCAGACCAGTCAGCGGAGGGCAGGCAAAGGGAAATAGGAAACGGAGGGACAGAGAAGAGGAAGAATAACGATGTTTTACTATAGATCAAGGACAGACAGCCCTTTGAAGGTCATACATGTATATATCCTTAAAATAATCAGCCACATTTATAGAGAAGCTTCATCAGTCCAACCACTGTATCTTATGGAATCACCGATTTATTGGGTAGTCTGGACAAATCCGGTGGAAGAAATTTCCAAAAAAGGTCGAACTAAACAATCAATATGAACTTCAAAGATGGAGATAGATTCCTAGTACGTTTATACTTAAAACGCCACCAAGTCGCCGTCTACATGATCTACAAATTTATGTCAGTTGGTGATTTCCTATAGCGAGCTACAATAAATCAAAATGACCTGTAGCATTAATTTCATTCCCGAGAAAGAATTGCTTTTTAGAAAGGTATTCATTTGAATAAAGTTTTCCTGCAAGTCTTATACCACCTACATACTGCAAATAACATCGAAAATATGGTTTCATGGTAAAATTATATGCAAAAGGTTGATTGGTCACGTAACTAAGACAATTAATGTTTAGGCTATTACCAAACGAAAGCAATAATGAAAGCCTTGCCGTTCATAACTAATGTTCATGCAGAACTGTAAAAAATGTATACGTATAAATAACCGTGATAGGATGCAACATTTGGCTGCTCGCTTATCAGTGGAATAGGCAAAGTGTTTGTTATGAAGCGCTGCACAAAGAAATGCGAAAAACAGATTAGGAGAAAAAGGGAAAGAAAAAAGAGAGCTCGTTTTGGTCCGGAAAGGGACGATTTATGACTGATGTGCTTGCTCGCTCGCTTGCAATGCCCGAGGCGAGTGTTCGTGTGATAAACGTCGATCAAATTACATGTAAGATTCGAAAACACGCACACACTGTCCTCGTGAGTTCACACTCATATACATGTGTATTTGGGAAGATGTAAACATTTCCTCTTTATGTACACTTTATTCGTTGCTTTTGGCACATTTATCTGTGCATTACACAATAATTTTTTTTTCGCGTGTCGAGAGAAGTATGTAAGGAGTTTTGCACAGCAAGTCCTTTAGAGGGAAAGGTTTCTTTTGCGCCTATTTTGCGGAAATTTTGAATGTAGGTGTATCAAAATCTCAAAATTCACAAAACTATTTAAGTTGGTAATCGCAAATCCCCTTCAGAATTGAACTTCGCAAACTTAGATCCTAAAACATTTTAAGTTCATTTAGTCGATAAGAAAAAGGGGTGAGGGACAAGCCATCCGCATCAGATTCTATATGCAAAGTATATAAACGATGACAACAGATTTCCCAGAGAGTATTTGGGAAATGTAAATTTTGGCGGAAGTACAGCCGAAGAACGTGCTCTGACTTTGATTTTTGACAGGTGCGGAAACGAAATATGGTCCTTGAGATCTTTACACCTGTTAACATTCTGTACTGAGATCTCGGAACGGATCGTAAGAAAGGCAGAAATTCCCATTCAAGGACGACTTAAATCTGCCCTATAATCTCGATATCATATGCCAGAAGTACTCGGCCCTCTCACTAGTCGGATCTCCGTTACCGATGCCACCCTACAAAAAGTGCGTTATGCACGACAGTTGGCTCCATATTTCAAAATGAGGGGTGGGGCTGTGTCGTAGATGCAGTGTAAGCACACCCGAGACAGTTGTAATAGAATATAGGTTGAAATACTTGAATAGTTGAACTATGCGGACCGTGAAAGCATGCTGATCAACGAACACCATCACATTCACGCGGTATATTTTTTAAATCATTATTTCTACCGTCAATAACCGTAAAAAAGCAATATGGAAAAAATTATGTACACGGAGGAAATTTGTCATAGGAAAAATATAGGTAGTATTAATAATCTGCCAGTAATTTTCTTTCAAAAGACCTATCCGATGAGCTGGGGTTAATCTACATTGCAGGTAAGGTAAACCTCTGCGAAATGACCCTGAGGGAGAGAAAAATCAATGTTAGCTTGAGTTTGAACAAGGCAACGGCCAAGAAAATATGCACGCACTAGAAAATACATCCGGTGTGAACTTGAGAGACTCCAAGTTGAAGACATAGCTGGAAAACCCATCAGGATTTCCAAACAGAGAAAGAAAATGGAACGAATCAACGGCTGCCCAGTGTGACCAACGGGTACACCTCACGGTACTGAGACAAATACTCACTTTCAGACAACTTGGGAAACGGAAAAATGGTGCGATTGTCACGTCAACAGTTTAACGGCTTCATACAGAACGTTGTATCTTTGGATGGATGGCCCATGCATGCAGTTCCATGGATGAACTATGCAGAGCCTCCAAAATGTGGTTCAAGTAAAGTTATAGAACAAACATTTAATAAATGCGCCATTTTTTCATTGCACGTTTCTTTTTGTATTAGAAATATCAAGACATCCTGAGGAAACTGAATTTACAACTTAAAGTAGTTTTATCGTGTAGGCTATTTCCAGATGTCGCACAATTCAACTTCACATCGTACACTGTACTATTTGTAGGCCTTACGTACATGTAGGTACACCAACTACACATGGTACATCTCCAAGTTTATCTCCCAAGAACGTGCATATTAGAATGCAAGTTTAGATGATTTAACTTCTGTTGTCCAATATTGTGGAATTGGAATAGCGCGGTTGAGGCAGAGGTGCAATGAAGCCTACGTATTGCCAATAACTGATGCATTTTCCGGGCATGGCTTTGCATTGGGGTCTGACATTACCCGGCATCGCCCTGATAGGGAAAATGAAATTCATCGCAGCTAATTCAATATTTATATCAATTGGTCACGCAAGGTCACGTTTTAATGGCAGACATGTTATAAAACAGCCAATCTTCGTGTATTTTCGTTTTTCAGTGCGACTCAGAATTGATTCACTATTCGAATTCACGCATCTACAATGCAGATGGAGAATTGCCTCTCTTCCCTTCTTGAAGAGGCATGTGCATGTAAACGTACCGACACCAATTTCTACAATTACTCCTGAATAAGTCAAAAAAATATATTGGGTAATGCCAATCTGTGACCACAACTATTAACGTCAGATCCAATGGCATATATCAGTCAGAATGCAGCCAGTTTGTATCTGTTCCGTTGCTGTGACTGCATGTATCAGGGTGTAAAACTGTTTCGTTCAAAGTTAATATATTTGACGATAATGATAGTGCTCTGGGTGAATACATAATGCTGCACAAATTGTACATGATGTATTCAACTACAAATTCACGATCAATTATATAAACTATGAACCACAAATGTTACACCTAGCAAATTAGTCTAGTATTGAGACTCTAGTAGCGCAATGTTTAACAGACTCAAATTTTAGAATCCATTTGCTCTTTCAGTATATACATTTACATAGATTATAATTATAACATGTCATTTTTCAAATGAAAATGGAATAAACGACGCAAAATATAATATCAAAACTTCAAATCCTACCTTAAAGGAGAATGAAACTCTTGGAGCAAGTTAGCTTTTGTGAAAGCAGAAAAATCAAAGAATAAGATCAACAAAAGTTTGAGTAAAATAGGACTAGCAATAGAAGAGTTATGAGCATTTGAATGTCTAGATCACTAATGCTATGGAGATCCTCCCATTGGCAATGCGACCAAGATCTATGACGTCACAGATGAACAACTCTCCCCTTTTGGACACTGAAAATATACCCCAAAACATCTATTTTTGCTCATTCTAATCATATGACAAACGATTCATCAATGATATAATGTTGTGAAACCTCTGTACTTGTCCTCTCATAAAGAGAACACCTCACCTTGTGATAGACTCTATAAAAGTGAGAATATAAGTGAAATAAGTACTAAAGTAATGAGGGAGTTGTACGTGTGTGACATCACAGATCTTGGTCGCATTGCCAATGGGAGGATCTACATGGCATTAGTGATCTCAATATTCAAATGCTCATAACTTTCTTATTATTCATTCAATCTTCCTCAAACTTTCAACAATATGTTTCTTTGATTTTTCTCTTTGATATGGATTCAGCTGGTTTCAAGGGTTTCATTCTCATTTAAATACTATTTTACAGAGACCAGTTTAATTTAGCCTTTCGATCATCAATAATTGCGTTGATTCTGAGTATAACCTACATGATATGTAATGGGAAAACTTCTTAAACGATTTGGCGCAAGAGAGGAACAGCATAAAATCAATGTAGGCGTACATTCTACCATAGAGCTCTTAATAGCTCCATGATTCTACCATACCCCATGTTGTAATATAGGCCTACCTCTCTATGGAAACCAAACATTCTAAAAAGTAAAATTCAGTTTACAGGGTATTACATGTACGTATGTATACATGTATCTAATGCAGTCAAGTCTTAATTTAGTACATGTAGATCTGGCATTCGTACATGTAACTGGTGGTTCAATGGATTAACTACACTGTCTACAACTTCAAAAAACAAGTATCAGAGATCGGTCCCACTTCATGTTTCATTAAATTTCACATTGACATTTCTACAATTAAAATTATGTACAGATTCAGTCTGAATGCATCTCATTTCGCTGTATTGCAGTGCACTAATGCTAAGACAAACATTGTATATTCGTCAGTTAATTGCGTGGAGTTCCAGTGTATGGGCACAGACGGGTATACTATGTACCGAGTATCGGCAAACCCTCGTTTATTCCCCCAATGTCAAGGAGTTTCCAAGATCAACATCAGATATATATTGCGACTATTGCGGGTTATCTGTTACCCTCACCCCTCTAATTACCTTGCTCAGCTTCCCGCAACATCCCCACCGGATGTTTGCGAACAAAGGGTGTTAAGTGGACCTTCTAGTATAGGTTTAAAACATGGCATTATAACCTGTTATTCTGCCTGTCTCCAATATCGACCCACGGCAAGCCGAGGAAAACCCAATTGACAGAGATCGAGAGCTGGACAATACCCGGTCGTTCTATAAACTTTCCCCGCTCATTCACTCAGAACAATAGGCTAATCGATGATTTTTTTTCTTTCTATTTGAGGGTCGTTCCTCAGAGCCTTGATTCAAGGTGAATTTCGCAACAATGGACACCGTTTTCCCTGTCAAACGTCTTGCCCATCACTGCCCACTAATCACCCAGCCGCTTGACGGAGCCGTTTAGCTTGGCTCAATAATAGATTTATCAAGTCTTTAAACCTTGTTTTTTAAACCCCACTTGTGAAAAGGGGGGTCTCGCTCGCGATAAACCTTAAGAAATTGCTATAGTATAATCCTCCATAGAGGCCAAGCGAATTTAATGCGTTCAAATTGAAATAGGGTTTACATGGAAGAAGCAATAATTATTAATAGGCATGGAGAGAAGCTGTATTTTTTTTATCAGTTTGTAAAGCAGTGGATTATCTCATGATAAGCTCCACTCGCGATCTCGTCTTGCGGAAGGCTATAATATGAAATTGCCATCATCGTGCATCAGTAGACAAGTGCACTGTGCATGTAAATGCAATAGTGAAAGCATGGTTATACTATACTAGTAACTAGTCCATGTTTATAGTATTCATCTTCATGGTTATAGTATAGTACATGGTATGGCACAAGACGCGCAGAGATGTAACTTGAGTTGATATAACTTCTGACTACGATAAATCGGTGAAAGGCAGATTGTACACGAGTCAGTCTTTAATCAAACGGCGAATAGGCTGAAAATACCTTTAAATTTACAGAGGGGGGAACTACCCAAAAGTTGAAGCCATCATGATTTTCAAGAAGGCTTATAGAATTTTACTTTGCAAATACATATACGCAATTAACCATAAATTTTGCAATTATTACATATTCACATATTGTTTAAGAACAGGTTTAAATACACATATTTCTCAATGTACAAAACTACTAAATTTCATCGAGAATCGAGATTATATTACCAAGAGGACGGGGCTTTCAGATAACTGCTTACTACAAAATGCGATTTATATTAAAATGATTTTGCTTTCCCTACTTCATAACAGATCCATATAACCCAGCCACTTTTGAGGATTTCGGGGATATTTATGCATGTTCAAAACAATCACGTACAGTACATCACGATCATGAACCATTCATCATAATGATGTTTACACTGCGTCATGAAACATTACTCTTCGTCAGTGGTTCGTGTCGAGTCTACAAAATGTTCCCCCAATGTTTAAATCATCAAATACAAACACATTCGGACGAAAACTCATATTTTTCAATCAAGAAGCGGGAGTGAATATGGCCGTCGGTGTACTGCAGAAAAGTGTAGCCTACAATCTAAAACAGAAGGGTATAAAAAGTTGCCAACGTGTTCATTTTCTTGGGTTTTCTTCGTGGTTCTGTAAATAGAGGCTGCTGGCAGGCAACCCAACCAGCGTCAGAATGGCATGGTCATGGGATGGGAAAGATCAGGTTGAGGAGTTGGGGGCCAGGCCACGTGCACAGCGGTGCATCTTGATAGGTCGTCTCCCCCAAGGGGGGCTCGGGGTATGACATGGCTGCCGATTTATGATCGCCTGTGGGGGTTTCCAGCTGCTCCCGTTATTGGCGACTCTTCCCTCCCTACACATGTACATCGGATAATGTTGGATTATTTGTTGATTTTCGATGGAACAGGACTGGTAGTACTTTTAGATATGCAGATGTAGGTTTTTTTCAGAGATGATTTAAACTGATTGCCCCGTTTTCAAAAGTACTTGGAAAGCTGATTAGAACCTGGCAATGAGGCAGTCTTTCTGTTCACCATTCTTAATGAATAATTTGGTAACATACGATTTGATGAATATTATAAATCTGTAACCACGTCATGAGAGATAAAACATTGGTTCATTTCATTGTTGGACTTTTCTTCTCTTCTGCATTCTGCTTCTTCTATTTTAGTTCCTTTCATTTCTTCGTCCATTTCACCACTTTCACTGAGTACAATATTCGTGAATCATTATTCACATATTTTTTTTTCCAATATAATTTGACCAATCCCAGTATGGTTATAAATATAAGTATTACTCTACCCTCAAATTCAATATAGATTTAATAAAAAATATCATGTATACCGTCCTCTGGTATATTTGGTAACAACTAACATACGATTTGATGAATATTATAAATCTGTAACCACGTCATGAGAGACAAAACATCAATGGGAATTCAATGAAATATTAATCATAACCATGGTCCATAATAACCAGTCATAACCATAATAACAATCTAGTTAAATCACCGTGCCAACAGATTCTGCATTAACGAGAATGCCAAGATTAAATGAAACGCAAACTTTTTTTTTGAAGGGGGGGGGGGGGAGTCCAATTTGTCCAACTAGCCAAATTAATGAACAGAATTTATAATCCATGTCATCTGATATTGTTGTAATGTGTATGCAATATGGAATTCATGGAATTGGGTATGCTGGAATATTTGCATGTTTAGAACAAAAAGAGCAAGGGTATTTTAGCCACGCTGAACATTATTATGCTAACGATTAAGTTTCAACTTACATAAACTAAAGCATGTAAATAGTTAACTTCAATGTCTATGGCATGGGCATCATGTCATGGGCATGAATCATGATGAGGCAATGGCAATGCTCTCGTATTCATGGTATTGACGTAGTCATGGTCGTGCTTGTATCTTATCGCATAATATCAATGGGTTACAAAACTAAATACTACTTACTATGCACCTGCAGTAAACGAATCCTCGCATGCATTTTCTCTTTCCCCATTTTTTTCCTTATGTTAAGCATTCATACATGGCACACAAATGCAAAGTAGGCCTAAGCTTGTATTTCAATGGGCATCCGCCCGCTTCGCGGTGGTGCTGGGGATAACTTATTTCGACGCGACCCCTACATTTCGGGTACCTTAGCCATACTTACGCTTCTATTCTGCTATTCCAAGACGAATAATCGAACTCATTCGCCATCCACCACTTTCAATAGTCATCATCCAGCTAAAATGGTCACAACAACATAAAATACTCCACAGAAACGGGCTGACAGTATATTCCAGTAAGTAGTCCCAACGAGTTACAGCAATCGTATAGAGTCCAAGTTGGCCGTGTGTGTAGGCCACAAACGGCGATGGTACTGTGTCGCTCAAGGGAACAGAGCGGAAATTGCTAGTTCCTGTGTACTGTCGTGCAGGCCAAGTGCTATAATACTCCCGTATGCTTTATTTACCGGTACACGGGGGGCCTCGAATTCTTTTCACCCAGTCACATATCCCTCGAAGTTCGGCCGCTCGAAGTCACGGCATGAATTCCGTTCATATGCAAATACAGGGGCGTGCAAATAGTGTGTGTACGGGCGAGTGCACCTTGAATCTAGGGGTGGGTAGTTTGATTATGACGAGCGCATGCCCACATGCGGGATTATCATTCACATACCAGCTAATCAAGTGATTTCCGGTTTGAAACAATACCCCTCTGGTTGCGCACCCTCCATTCGAATCCAAGACGGATTGGCCCGGTTTTTCTTTAACTGCTTGACAGCCAAAGCCGCCTGCTCATACGCGATGATATCGAGATAATTATCCGGCGTGGCTCTATCCCTCACAGCTCTGCAGAAATGAAGGCAACAAGGGCCACCCCCTCTCGGCGATGATGGATCATTCCAGCCCCTCCGAAGGATGGTAGGTTGCGAATGATTTGCGACGCCGTAATCTCCCGGGGATCAGACATTTCCGGTCTTATCGGAGTTCCGCTCTATCCCGTTTATCAAAAACAAACGCTGGCCATGTCATCGTGTTTACCATCACTCACTCTGCCGGGGCTGGACTGGGGGGCCCCATCCCAAATCAACCAACCAAACCATTGCAGCATGTTATGGGGGTTCGGCAGGGAGATGTGGGGTTTCGGCGGTCATTGCGAAAAGCAGATTATGACAGTGGATGAGGACAGATGAGAAGGAGATGGAAATCATCAAGTGCATTGTGCACAGATGTGTGTACCAAGAGCGAATACCCTGTAAATGAACTGCGAAACGATGCAATTCACATATTGAACGTGATTATGACAGGGGTCTCGCTCATTGCTGAACCTGAAATCACTTCTCTGTTTCTATGCAGATATTACATGAGCTAAACATTGCGCAAAATAGAAGCGAGAGAAGATATGCCATAATTATGATAACACCCAGCAGGAACTTGTAAGGATAATCATTTTTAATGTTTTAAAATATTGCACACCATATCAACGGCATGAATCTTAGGCCATCATTGCTCATTTATCAAGGAATACGCCTATGTTGCAAAGAGAAAAGAATTGTCAATTCAATTTTAATTGTTAATTTCTTTGCGCGGTTTCACAAGAATTATTGACCGATTTTTATTTATATAATACCAACCCTACAATTCTGATGTATATAAAATAACAAAGTTTTGATATTTCAAATGTTTGATATTCATCGTAGAATGGTGACATAATCAATGTGTTGATCGGTGTCAAAATGCAAGAGGCGACTCCGTCACATACTATTCCTTACGTTTCCAAATAATACGCAAATCTGATAAACGCGAATTCTGTCATCAGCGAACAAATTTGGATGAGTAGAGGGCGCTCTACCACATGATTTCACAGTGCGATGTGGCATGTGGCGCTGCGCATACAGAGTCACAATTCATCGTCGTAATTCTGGTAAATTGACAATTCGTCTATTGACTATTCCCAACTGGTCCACTCATCACATGGTCTACCTTCATTTAGTCTAATGCCATTACGCCCATCAACGTTTCGTCTAACAACCATTTGGTCCAATCATCACTTCGTCTAATCACCAATCCGTCTATGACCTTTTCGTCTCATAACCAGTTGGTCTAATATCCATTTTATTTTCATTTAACACCAAGTCCAATTACTATAGATGAAATGGTATATGGACTAGATGGCTATTGTTCCAACTGGTTATTAGACGAAATGGTGGTTGGACAAAATGGCAATTAGACCATGTGGATAGTGGACGAACTGACGTTTAGACCAAATGATAGCAGACGAGTTGGTAATTGGACGAATTGAACATAAACCATAATTCTGGTGAAATGCCTGGGTCAAATAATAATAATAATAATATAGGGTATTTATATTGCGCACATATCCACCTTGTTAGGTGCTCAAGGCGCTCCTATATTACCCGGCTAAGCTAGGCGTTCATAGCGCACACAGCTTTTAAAGGAATTACTTCCTACCGGTACCCATTTACCTCACCTGGGTTGAGTGCAGCACATTGTGGATCAGTTTCTTGCCGAAGGAAATTACGCCATGGCTGGGATTCGAACCCACGACCCTCTGTTTCAAAGTCCGAAGACTAATCCACTGGGCCACAACGCTCCACTCATCACATCAAATAAAAATAAAAATGTAAAAAAGCTAATGTCGATGAAATAGGAAGAACATGATTTAACAGTGACCTGTCACAACTCAATTAAATAATGATTTTGTGACCTCACACGTCACACGAGCAAAAAAAATTAATGCCTCTGATAGCTCTATGCTCTGACTATGTAATGTATGCACAGATAATGCATTATTTGGACTATATGTCTTTACAATTTCAACTTATATGGCAAACATGAAAGTCAACAAAAAAGAAAAAAACAACTATATACTCGATCATTAAGGCAATATAATGGGGGATATGTTTGAATGCATTGCTTGGTTGTTGTTTTTTGTTGATACTATAATGTATTATGTTTTTTTTTCATGACTTGATTGTTGTTTGCTTTTTCAATTGTTTTCAATTCAATGTTATTCATTTCTTGAGTTAATTTGAAACCTTCGCTCCACTTATCTAATCTCCGATCAATCGTATTAATTTAATAGGGATGGTGCGCGGCAATTTAACAAATTTAATATTAAAAAAAATTAGATAAGCACTTGCGCTAACGACCCGTCGATTTCCGCATTACGAACCAAACGCGTGAGGATATTAATCGGAAGCAATTTACACCTACATAATGCGATTGCCTAATCGGGGACAGGCTCGTTATAGCACACAGGAAATTATCAATAGCATGTATCAAACAGTCTTAATTAGGGAAATGTCTTATCAATAGCGGTAATGAATAGTTATTAGAACAAGGCACAAGCTGCATGCTTGCCTCAATCAAAACCATGTTGAGTTGGTTCAAACACTGGAGATTATTTTGGCTTTTCCTGGAGTGCATTGGTGGAACTCCTTCTTATATGAGGCCAAGCATTAACGGGGATGAAAATAAATTGCAATACATCCGGATGGCATTTGCTTCAGATATTTCTTGAATGCGGATTAGGATTAGGAGTGGATTATAACTAAGAGTTGCTGATCGCCTTATTATCCTAATCTCTCGCTAATGGGTTTGGTGCGGGGAAGGGCTTAGGTTGTCAGCTCGTTATAAACTGTCAGCAATCACTAAAAAAAAAAAGGTCTGGATAGGTTCTTGATAGCACTCTCCCATTTTCAGTGCTTGACATTGGCAAGTGCTTTTTTATATAAATGACGTTAAATAAATAAAAAAAAACATGTAATTTTTCCTCGTTCAGAGGTACTTTATTCTTCATATTCCTTTCTCATTTCAACAATTTCTTTCGAGGCACAGTGCGTGTAGAGTTACAAAACAGTTACATATAAATATGTAATAGACATCAACTATTTAATCTAATATGTAATAAAGATGAAATTTCTCTATAGGGTTAAAGCTCTTTGAACATCTGAATTAAATGAAGATTGGATTTCAATCGCCATTTTACATAAAAAGTATCTCTTTCTTGAACTCATACCAAATTGAATATTATCGCTGATGTGGTTTACGGTACACCATGTGGAATGTTATAGAAACAGTGGATAGAAGAAGAGAAGAAATGGATAGGCGAGAAAGTGGAGATTTGAGAGTAGAGTATTCTTTCTTGAAAGTAGTCCTGAAAAGGACTGTAAACCAGGAAAGATTGATGAGTTGAGAACAGCTTGAGTAGTAGAGCTGATGAGGAGATGCTGGCTTGAGTCGGCGAGTAGAGATGATGAGTCGCATCTCCTCATCAGCTCTACTACTCAAGCTGTTCTCAACTCATCAATCTTTCCTGGTTTACAGTCCTTTTCAGGACTACTTTCAAGAAAGAATACTCTACTCTCAAATCTCCACTTTCTCGCCTATCCATTTCTTCTCTTCTTCTATCCACTGTTTCTGTAACACTCCACATGGTGTACCGTAAACCACATCAGCAATTGTACATGCCACCATGCAAACCTTCAAACAACATCCAAATTGAATATATATTAAAAGCTCTTTCTTGCATCTTATATGACATAGGATTTGTATATTGCATACTGTGCAAACATCATAAACAAATTAACCAACGTAAACTTGCGATCGTGAATTTTGTATCCAATGATAAACGTCGTTTCGTTTATAGGAATTGTCATTTTAAACATAAATTGCAGAGAATTCTGTATCTTTATCCAAAAATTGGTAACAGGATTAAATTCTAACAGAATATGAACAAAAGTTTCTTCTGCTTCACAGAACATATACAAGATGTGTCATTAGCTAATTTCCAACGACATAAATTGAATTAAAAGGGTGATAAATTGTGAAGCATTTTCAAGTTGTATTGTCGAATCTTGTTATACTTTAAATACTTTAGTTTGAAATTAAAAACATTTTGCCATTAACAAAAAAATGTATAATGAATTATGTAACCTCTAGAAATCTCATCATATTATTTCAAATAACACACCGCTGTGTAATATTTCCCTCTGCGCCTCTGACATGTCTGAATAGGAAACTATAGATTGAAGGCGCATTCTAAATGCTATATATTATTATTATCATAACTGGCTCATAAGCACGGATCAGTATTACACGCAAAACTACTATTAAAATCCTTCAAATATCTAACACACACAAAGTTTGATTCTTTCCCAACCAAAGGTAGTTTTGCTCAATACTAGTACTAGTAATTTATCATGGATTGCGAATGGGAGGGGTTCCACGAGAGATGGAACGCTATATATACCTCAACAAATTAATTTGAAAAAATCAGACAAGAACAACAGTGAAAATGTATTGTATTGTAAAAAAATATTCACAAAAAAGTTTATATCACTGTTTTTTTAATCCCATCAGAATTTGATGAAAGTTTCAGCGTTAGGCTTGTTCGGTTTATCTCCAGTAATTTTAATCAACTTTTTTTTTATTGTTAGAGTAGATTTACCTTTAATCATTTCCTATTTATTTCAATTATTTTTATTAATGACAAAACAAACTTGGGTTGCTCGATTATTCAGCCGTGTCCATCACGTTTCAATTGCCTTTAATCACACCTATTTTTTAAGTGGAGATGCTATACCCCCTTACTCTTTCCACACAACTATACAGGTATACTTGATTTACCATCTGTCCATGGGTGCATTTTTCTATAAACATCCCCACCTATACCAATTCGATTTAATTAATTAACAACACAATACATTTGACACTGAAATGTTCGATTTAACGCATGATAAACAACCATTTCAGAGCATGTCATTTTGTTTGCTTACCTAATCAACCTTCGACAGTATTAATGAGATTTAATCCATCCCAACACATACAGAACGTCAAATTTGGCATTATTAGTTGCATACAGGAATGTGTTTTTCAAAGCTTTCGATTATCAGATATCATTGCTGTCGCGGACTGAAAGGGAGACGCAAAGAAGGGGGATAATAAAGTCAGATTAGAAAGCGTAATTGATATTATGGTTTGCATTGTCAGATGAAAAGGTAATTACGATGAAGGTTCGATTATCGATTTAGTCTTCATGAAGGTTTGTCAAAAGCAAAGGGATAAGTGACATCGTGACCACTCATTGAAAGGGTTAATGTACCAATCCACAAATCAATAAAAAAGGTGGAGATCATTACAAGGATCTTATATCAAGAATGTAGTCATCGGTATCACGTGATAGTGATTTAAGATCTCTATTTATATCTATATTTGTAGTTGTCTATGACATATGTACGTGTATGAATTTGAAATATTTGTATCCAAAGGAACTGTTGCTGCGCTATCGCCAAGAGCGTCTCTATATAGACGGTGTGTGCGCTCAATAAGATATATTACTATTATTATTATTATTAATTATTATTATATATCATTATTATTGTTATTATAGGGTCCAATGATAGGAATGCGTCAGAATGAATTATTCTAAATAATATAAAAAGTCAAAATCAAGCCTCATAACTGATATTTTACGCAATTAAATTGGGTACTCCAGGATGAAAACAATATGATTTGAAGAAAATTTGATCAGAATTGGACAAGGAATAACCAAGAAATTGCATTTTTAAGATTTGCATTATTCAGGTGAAACAGTTCTAGGCATGTCTTCATGAATATTCAATGAGCAAACTGATAATATCACATCCCCACTTGTTCATCTGTATGTTATTATCTGACAGTAGGTTTATCCATTTTTTTCTCTCCGAGAACCCCCCCCCCATTGTAATGACAACTGATTTAGTGTATTACATTGCTGCAACTTCATAACAAGGGAGACATTTACACAAGTCATGTACGAAAAAATGAAATAATAATGATTCAGGTAATAACATAAAAAAGGGAAAGTGGGGATGTGACATCATCAGCCCACCTAATGAATATTCATGAAGACGTGCATAATACTGTTTTCACTATATATTGCTAAATTTTAAAATTCAATAACGCTGTGATTTTTTAAAATCGGATTTTGACGAAATTTTTAGCATTTTGCTCTGTAAATTTTACTCTATTTATTAAATATTATCAGCCCGGTTATCCTCTGTTCGCTTTTCGGTGCTCTATTCTGATGACGGGCCAATCGAAAGTTGTTTTGAATAAATAGATAAAATAATGTAGAGTTAACTCTATGAGGATATTCCATGTGCTAATTCTTAAATAACATACAAAGCACTCATATTTTATTTCATACATTTCTTTAGCACGCTTATGTTTTGGTTGTGTCAAAATTTCGTAAGGATTGTACAACCCCCCCCCCCAAAAAAAAAGAGACCTATCCCAAACATCCTAAAAATGAATAAATTCCATTCGGGTTCTCACCCTTTTCAGATTTTACTTTTTTATACGGAATCTACGGGTATATTTAAGGAAAAATGGGCTATGTTCAAATTGATCCTGCACAATTATAATTGATCTGACACACTGAAATGACTGATGTCATGTCATGGACACCGCATGGACATGGGCAATGCCAAATTGGCAACGATCGAAAGGAAACACATCAAAATGATTTCGGAATTGATGATATCCGAAACGAGTGATTTTGTGCAATTTAGGGATTGGGTGTAGAATGACCAAGCGGAGTGGAACTTATGGCAAAACACAACAACACGGGATATATAGTGAAGAGCTAAGCTCGCTCAAGGACGCCGTGTTGAATGCGAAGCCGAGAAGTCACGCATGTGTCAACATTCTTGCCTTTTAAAGGGCTTGATCAAGAATATGGACCCGTGACCCAGGTTGTGAAGTCTCTGCCTTCCAATTCCAGGGGAGACAGATGGGGAGCACTAAAAAAATAAGTAGAATGATTCAGATTATATAAGAGCGAGGATGCGAAGTGCACGACCGAGCTGATTCCCTGGGTATATTTCGTGCAGTTTCAGATTGTCAATGTCAGAATTGAAGATGTGGTGCATAGTTACTATACTGTACTCGCTGCTCCCCTGTCTTCCCGAGTAAAAATTCTCTCGATATACATTATAAACCAGTCACAGATATTAAGAATTTCATCCTTGAATCCGTCCTGCATCTCAACGATCTTCGAAACTATAGTGAATCTAGCAAATAGCCAATGTAGGCCATCCAACACGGATACTGATGTTCCTGCCTATCGATCATTGAATGGGGGGGGGGGGGGGTGAAAGGCATGTGTCCGTTACACTATACACACCTGAACGTAACAACAGCAAAACAACCTCAGTGGCCATGACATGGAGTAAATGATGGACGAACATTCGAGGAAATGTAGTAGTATCTACATGGAGATACCGACACATGATTTCCAGTGGACAAAGCCCCAAATCAATGAAAATGTTATTAGGACCCTGGATATATTAACACATTATCTCCATCATCCATTGAGGCTCCAAAGCTATTCCCCCAAGATCGAGGGGCGGGAAAGCTGCTTAATCTGAAGGTCATCTCCCGGGGTCATCTCCCAGTTGGCCTGAGCCAGGGTAAGGTCACCACCATTGACCCCGATTACATAACCAGAGAGCAGAGCACACTTGTAAACAACTACGGACCACTAGCGTACCTACGGGGGGGGGGGGGCAGAGGGGCAGTCTGCCCCCCTGACGAGCCACCACCCATGCATGTATCCCTGCCCCCCTGACGAGCTTGAAAGACCTTTTTGCCCCCCCCCCCCCCTGACGAAAATCCTGGAAAATCCTAGGTACGCCAGTGCTACGACCTACTACAAACAGCACAACCAGAAGACCCGGTGGTACCCTCCAGATGGGGATCGCTGCGGACCCCAAACTCCCCAATGGACCAACATAATTAGAATGGTGAGCCCCTCTCTTTTCGGTCGAATTGCTAATTAGATTGAGGTCGAGACTATGATCTCAGGGGACAAGATCCCATTTCGACGTTCGCTTTTGGTGGAAGCCGACACTGCGTATGCCGTAAGTTGTATTGAGCCCAGACAGGTGGGTCCATGATGTTAATGTATTTTCGTTGGGACTATAACCAGTCTGACTTCTAAAATCGGGGTGTCTATAGATTTTTGTTGTAGTTTGCATGAGCTTATGAAAAAAAAAAGAATTCGAAGATAAAACAAAACTGTTTGACGAGTTTGGGGCTTGCGCTGAATATTTTGTTCTTATCAGGGACGTCCCTGTTCTTATCCCCCCATCCTCCTCCCCATCGCCCTCCTCATGTAAGGGAAAACCAAGAACACCAATGTTGTTCTTCATCATTATCAGCTGTTTCCTTTCTGTACATGTTGTAGTTATCGACCAAACCGCAATGAGTGATCCGCCTCTTCGTATATACCATCTAAGAAAACAGAGGCTATTAACAGAAATCATATTAATTAGTTTTTCCTAAATGATTAGTGATACCCATGAAATTCGTCGAAAGCATACAAACACGAAACCGAATACCTCAACAATTCAATTGGCTTTACATCGGCCTTGCAAATTTTGGCAAGAAAGTAAATACCATTCTCGGAATTTATTGCTTAACAAAATGGTATTTAATGCCTTAAATGAATGCAATTTTGGTTCTGTCTCAGATTTTTTTTTAATGCGAGAAATACAACTTCCTTTTCCCCACTTGTACACTAAAACCCTGCCAAGGACCGACTTAAACCGACCTCGAGGAATCAAGTCATGCAGAAAGACTGAAAAAAGATCGGAAGAAATACAGAAAAAATACAGAGAAATAAAACGTCAATAAAAATATTTAATTCCCAATCAAGGCTTCGTCACACAAGGGATCTGAGCAAAACAAGAGATTTTGTGCGAAGTGTGGGTTACTTTTGTGAGGATTCGTTTAAATCTAATGTGAAAATAAAAGAGGAATCATGGAATATTTGGCGCGAGCAATAATATGTTAATAATAATGTTCATTTTTTACTATTATACTTCATGATATTGAGAGTTTTCATTACTGATATATAATCGGATCAATATATCAAGTGTACACTATAAATACAGTTTACCAAATATTTGAAAAAGACTAAAGAGGGGACGTGCACGTTTTGTGGTTAAAAACAACACCAAATGCTGACAATTTTTATTTTTAAAAAAGGTGATCAACCAGTGGGGCGTCGTGGTTTAGTGGTTACGACGCTCGTCTTTCAATCAGAGGGACGTGGGTTCGAATCCCAGCCATGGTGTGTTTTCCTTCGGCAAGAAATTTACCCACATTGTGCTGCACTGGACCTAGGTGAGGTGAATGGGTACCCGGTAGGATTTATCCCTTGCATGGTTTAGCGCATATATATGGCGGCTCAGCTACAGCCGGGGTAATAATAATTATGTAAGTAAGTAGAGTATTATGCAATTATAGTAACTGCGCTATTCAAATGGAACATATTATTATTTTACACCAAAATTCGTTTGCTCCCTTTTTTGTTTTTATTGAATAATTTTTCAGGGGTAATTTTGTCCGACCAAGTCCATGGACCGACCTACAAAGTAAAAACAAATCTAGCGATTTTTCACATTGACTCGTTACCATTTTGTCCATATTGGCAATTATCTGATCGATCGACATAACTTGTGACACCATGGCCACATAACCCTGATCATTTTCTATCCGAATTTTGAATTTTCAACAATGAAAGAAGCGTTTGATGGGTTTTAGGAAATATCCGATTTATGGGTAAAATTTCTGTTTGGCCTTGGTATATTTAGTTATCTGACTACTTTTCGAATAAATTTCCAATATAGTTTATTGGAATGCATATTTCCTTTGAAAGTCGATCTTGACGTGAGATGCCGGAAAAGAGAAAGAGAGGGAGAGGGGAGGAGGACAGAGGAATGGAGAGAGAATCCTGTTCGGACACTTCACTTTCTTGTATTCCTGAATATTTCATTATAATGATAATCATTTGTCTCAAATTACACTCTCAACTGAGTGTATTTTAATGGCGAATGAAAGTACATCTCACGAGCTAGAACGGTTTATTTTCATTTGGTCCAAGTCAAATTGCCAACTCGTCTACTATCATTTGGTCTACCATCAGTTCGTCCAAAATCCACATGACCTAATTGCCATTTCAACCACTCACCATGTCGTCTAATAATCAGTTGGTCCAATATTCAGTTAGTCTCTATACCATTTGGTTTAATTAGACTAATGTTTATTGGGCAAAATGAATGAAAATAAAATGAACATTAGACCAACTAGTTATGAGACGAACTGGTGATTAGACGAAGTGATGATTGGACCAAATGGTTGTCAGACGAAATGTTGATGGACGGAATGGCATTAAATGATTAAAGGAAAGTAAACCATGTGGTGAGTGGACGAGTTGGCAGCGGACGAATTTGCAATTTACCGCAAGAACCAACGTACTAAACTTACACAGGGACCTTCGAGACGGTATGCGAACAAGTATCACGAGGTAATCACGGGTCGTGTGGCCTAGTGGTTAAGAGCATTGGACTCATAATCGTAAAGTTGTGAGTTCGAATCCCCGCTCTGCCATTGTTCTCCACTTTGATAAAAGACCAGCCACTATGCCTCATTTTAGACGCGAAATATTTCCTATTTAATTGGCCCATGTGCAAGCGTTGCGTTTACCAGCAAAAAGCGGCCGTGCCGAGTTCATACGCGAGTTACCATAACAGAAACAGTAACATTTCATATAACGGTCTTATACTCTCACTTGTGGGTTGTGTGACTCGTGAACCTTTGTTACGATCCAGATACCTCGTGGACATTTAGTATTCAGAGATCGTAAGCTCTCAAGCTCGTACAGGCTGTATGGCCCGTGGGCCCTTGTGCATTATCAGATTGTGGTTTTCAAGCTCGTGCAGTGTTACTCGTGGGATGGTAGAAGAGATGTCAGAAAATGACAAGACGACAGATGATTAGGCCAGGGAAGTGTTAGGCTACATGGTTGGTGTCAATACGCATGCATGAGGGCAAAGAAACAACGGCAGTGGTCATGGAAAGGAAGTAAAATCATATAGGGGTACTAATGCATGTGTTTGAGGGAGGGGGAGGGGGCGGTGACCTCGCAAATTACCCTTTTGTTAGCAGTTGTTCAATCTTAATACTGAACCGATATAAGGCAGGATGTTAACCATCCTGACCCCTTTCCTGGAGTTTATGGTTTTGATAAATTTCCTGTTTCCTCAGAAATATCAACCAAAAAATGTGGGAGAAAAATACAAAGGCATTTGGACAAAGGTATATAAAATTATGTTAGTGGCCACGCAGGGTGACCGGGTACTCGTAGAGGAATGTTGATGTTTCTGTCGAGTTGAAACTCACAATCATATCGGGAGGAGTGTTGGGCGCACACCACCCTCCCGTTTGTGGGGGGCTATCTTGGCCATGGAAAAGAAAACCAACAACGGAACTTTAAATCGAGGAATACTTTTTTTTCATGAATGAAAATAATGCAGAACATTTCACTCATTCACATAAAAGAACCCGTTAGAACGAAAATGCATATACAGGGTCTATGTCGAGGATCGAACCTCGGAGTTTCTGATCAATAGCACCTTATCAACCTACTTCATTGAGCATATTTTATTCGAAAAATTAATCTGCAAATAAGAATAATCAGAGCTTTTTTCGAGTAAAAATTCTTCGGAACTACGTAATGGCCACCCCGTCATATAGTCTGCAGGCACAGACCCTGATTGAAACTTTGATCAGTAAGTGTGTCTCCACGCAAAGACTAGCACATACCAAACTTGCAGAGGGCCTTCAGTACACAAGGCATGAGTAGGCTGCACATTCAGACCCTTAACTCGAGTGAAGGGTTTGCACAGCCACCTACTCTCCATGGCACTGCAGACTAACCCCGAGTTCGCTTCCGTTCTGTTGTTTGTTTCTTTCTTTGTGATTTAATTCCTGTATATAGTGTGTTACTAATCTCTTTACTCCCCATTTAACACATTATTCTGGCAGAAAAAAAACACGCGCTATGATTCATGGATTATATTGATTTCGTGTATAAACTTTCTACGCAGTCTATAGGGCGACGAGAATTTCCGGAGAAGTGTGTTTCTCTCTCTCTCTTATCATCTTGATAGAATCAGTAGGTTAATGAGCATGCGCAGGATAGCATAATTAATTTTATTATTGTATTCCTGATGTTGAATTTATGATATGCAGCGCACATTCTGCATTTTCTTGGAAACATTCAATCCACGCAGTCCCTGTTTACCAGATGCTCATAATGTGGGGTGAAACCCTTTTTTCCCCTTCACAACCAGAGGTGGGGGGGGGGGGGGGGGCTACCCATTCATCCCGTAGGGCAATTTTGATCGTTTAAAACCTTCACCGGATATCGAAATGATATACCATAATCGATAAAATTATCTTTTATGCTCTAACCGGAGAATAATTGTTCAAATCATGGACCTATTATATTGTAATTAGCCCACATTTTCTTCTACTCTGGAGAAACCCTCAGTTGCTTTGATGCTTGCGAGATGTCTTGGAAACGTTGCACATGATCATAACTAGGTAATAAATAGGATAAACGTGTAGTTTTCAAGATGACTTAATTTCGAAAATCTCGTTACGGCTCGAATATGAAACGGCCGATCTCCCAAAATCCGCGTTTTCTGCCAAATGTGTTCCATTTGTGCCTGTCCGGCGGATTCCAATGGATGTTTCCAGCCTTGCCACCTCCTGAGCTGATTGGGTTCAATGGCCTCTAGGCCTGCTCGTACCAACCAGGGGTCGACGACCTCTTGACAGATGGTACGAGTCTGCGTAATAACTGGCAGGATGTCACGACAATTCGTGCAATTCCCTCCAAGATCACTGGACCTCTTATACCTGGTGAAGGTTTATTTCCAATTCGTCTAATGCCAATTCTTCCAATTGCCAACACGTCTACTATCATTAGGTCTACCATCAGTTCGTCCACTAATAATCAGTTGGTCCAATATCCATTTAGTCTATATACCATTTGGTCTGATTGGACTATTAAAGTTATAATTGTGCAAAATGAATGAAAATGAAATGGATATTAGACCAACCGGTTATGAGACGAAATGATCATAGACGAAATATTGATGGACGGAATGGCATTAGACTAAACTAAAGTAGATCATGTGGTGAGTGGACGAGTTGGCAGTACACGAATTGGCAATTTACCCCTGGTGAATACCTCGTTACCATTGCCTTTCAAAGAGCCATGGTGGTATTCAACATGTTCAATGCAGAAGATTTTCTCATTTTTATAATAACAAAATGGGCAATAATGTGCTCAGTGACAACATCAGATGACCATACCTACAAATATTTGAGATGAATTTGACAATATTCACGGATATAAAAGCAGTAATTCACATAATGAATTTGTTTTACATGACAGGGAACCTTCGGCAAAGCGTCAGCAATATTTTCATATAGAGAACATTAAATTTGAGCACCCAAACTTGTAGGTCCATCCATGGAGCACCATATAGGGCCAAATATAACGCCGAGACAGACAAGGTTATAATTACCATTCTTCGTATTATTATCATTATCGTATTATCCGATGATAGATTGTATAAAAATTATATTTATTATATTAGGCCTTCACCTCAGAGGACAATTTCAATTTAAGGAAACGGTACATACATGATAGAGAGTCGTAATATTCAACGCCTCAAATCTGTTAGAAGAGCCCTTTGTTGCTAACATAATAACCAACTCCCCGTATTTTATTTATTTATTTATTTATTTTTTTTTTTTGGGGGGGGCGGTAATTGAATCTTCTTTTAGCCTACGTCTGTAGTTGAAATGGGATTAAAGAAAGTCCAATCTCCTTTTTTGAAATTAACCGAATTCATGATCAGATCGACTCAATTATGAAACGAAAAAGTCACTGACATGTAAGTACCCAATAGTACTATCACACTTTAGAGGTCATTGACCTCTATCCAGATGACAATCAATTAATCTGGGCCAGTTGAGATTGATTAAATTTCACTCTGCAATTTTGCAGTCAGCAAGTTCTTTTGTTTCGAACTTGTAACATGTAATTAGAAGTGGGAGGAGAACGGAAGGGGGAAAATCGATTTTAAAGTAAAACCCTTATAATAATCCACAAAACATGCCGAAATTCGCCAAACCGGGACCCGATTAACAGCATGTTTGGGATGTTTCGTTATGTTAATCTGGAAATGGGTTGCGAAAATTCACCGGCGCGTGGCACTTCTACGGTATAAGCCCAAGGAACAAGGCAAGCCCGCAATCATCACAATTAGAAACAGACATATTTTGACATCATTTCGCAAGCTTACAGCAGCGCCGGTAATTTGTTACCGGTGTTGCGGCCAACAACTGACGATATGCATACTGACAGATTGAAAATGAGAAACTTCCTCTTCGTCAAAACCGTTCTAATGACGAAGAAAAAAAAGTGACGAAATCGGAAAGAAGCAGACAGGGAGAACAACCAGCCGTCGACCCCGACCAAGCGACGGCTGTGGTTGAGGGGAAATAACTAATGACCATTTTGCCCCCCTTCCCCATGCATACTTGGGGTTAATAAATATTCTTAGGGAGATTTTTTTTTGTCTACCAAGAAAAAAAACATGCATTCGTGAGAAATCTTGTTTTTAAGAACCAACACGTTCTTTCAATATTTGGCCTGAATTAAAACCATGGTAGAACTCAAAAAGTTATTGAAAAGAAAAAAAAATGTCTGGACCGAACCCGAACTAACATGTCAGTTATTGATGCAGCAAGGCCTAGTCTGCTGCCAATTCGGTTTACAGTGTATACGTGTTGCCATTTGAATGATAACACGTCTACAACAAGTCATACACACTCGGCTGACACATAATTATGTACCTCCAAACATGGACCCTACCACAAACAGATCTGAACTCTGCATGAAAAATTTCACACTCTCAAGTACGCTTATGTATTCATGAGAATATTGAATAATTATGTCGAGCAAAAAAAAAAGAAAGAAAAAAAAGAGGTCTAATTTCACCTACAAAGTGGATTTTGCGCGTTCTTTTCGACTAGACTCATAAATAATTATCATGATTATGAAATATACTTGTTATTTTGAGAACTCCTTCAAATTTGTTTTGACATGAATACAGGCAATGGGCGATAATGGGTCTCAGCGTACATAAAATAGTAATGTTCTCTTTGTTTTAACGATCAGTCGTAAATCCATCGGCAACTATGTACCCACGTGACCGCCGTCATCACTGCGTATTGAAGACAAAATGGGTGCTGATGTACCGGCGTGCAAAATAATCCGCGGCGTTGTGCAACACGGGAGATGATACGTGTCCTAGGGAATGAATTTGTGGGAAATATGAGAGGAACAGAGAATGAGTTATGACAAGGAAACACCCACCAAGTGACCACATAATTATCACAACATTTATTCTACGGCAGGTAACCGTGACCGTGGTGAGAGTGTTTAGTTTACATCGACAGACCCCTTTCGACGAAAACCCCTAATAATTTCAACTCCACGAGATGCCATCAAATTCTTCAAGATCAGTATGTCAATATTGAAGCATGATAGTTTCATGATTATGGTAGGAGTAGTCGGTTAGTAAAAGTAGAAAAGGGATTCAATTTTTTTTTGCATATTCACTAGTGGACAAGTATTTACGTCACGTGCATCGCAATAGGCCTACACAGAGCATGCGCAAACACCTATTGCCCGTTAACTATCCCGGCGAATTTTGTGTCCACGTAGTGGTCAAGAACAGTTGATATGTCAGGCAACGTTAGTCGACCGAGATTGGGCATGCGCAGTGTCTCGCGTTGCTCCACATCGACGTTGCATTATCGTAGTGACACCTAGCTAGATTTTGACGCACTAACGTAGAAGTCCCATCGTGGACGTGAAAATCGTAGTTCCCTTCTTTATTGATGGCGGTCGTCAGGTAGTAGTTTACAAGAAGCAGCTGTAAATGCAAACGTACTAGACTTGTATTCCAATGCAGGAAAGACCATGAAAATGGTCACATAACTCGATCCATGGACCTAGTAGTTCCATGCTCGACCCAAGCATGACGTCCTCTCATGCGGACTACGAACTCGTTCTGTGGTTCCCCTCAAAGTCAAAGGTCAATGTTGCATACCGGGAAACTTATGCCAACCATGATTGACATGGAAATAGCCATGGTCACCACATTTCGATGGATAACACCGCAAGGAAAAGTTCGATTTATTGAATTCAGGAATTAAAAGCGTCTTCCGTTGCTGCCTCCGGATATAGGCTAAACTCTTACCCATATCGATCAAATTATGAAGATTGTGTAAATCTTTGGTGAGAATTCATCGAATAAAAAGGAAACTTTGATTCAATATCTGCAAGACAGAAAACCGTTAGGTCCTATGGTTTAATATTTTATTTAATTTGATTTTTACAAAAAAAGGTTTTCTCGGATCAAAATCCCGAGGGGGGATGTCCAGCCAACATACATTGTTTACTTCTTGCGATAATATCGTCAAATTCGGCATGGTATTTTGCTGGATGCAGACCCGGATGCAAAGAGTCTGCATCCATCCATTCTCCCATCCATCCATGTGGAGCGATATGAAGCAACAGGAAGCGATATGTCATCGTCACGGTGTGGACAGACGCGGCTGTCGCATTGACATAAGCGGACGTTGACAGGTTCAATGTCGGGGAAAGGACCGGGGGACAGACTAACGAGCACCCGACGTCTTACGGACAAGTGTTTGGCTGCAGGGGAAACCGGGTTTTGATGCCGAAGCGACAACCTTCGTGTGCGGTGGCCGTGAACATGGGGGAAGAAAAAACGGAGCAATTTCCACCTTTCCAGAAATCATAATTAATCAAAATACGTGTATGCACATACTCCATGCACCTTCACTCCGAATGAAAATACAACACGTGCCCCTCTCTTACCCCCCCCCCTTTCGTCGGGACCACCCTCCCCCGCGTGTATTTCCGTATGTAGAACTTGTTGACATATATAATAATAACGACATCATCTCTGATCTAATCCTTCGTGTCTTTCGTCATTATTCTGCATCATCAGCAGCACGGTACCCATGACATTTTCTGGTGATAATGTCCATCAGGCTAAGTTCAAAATATTTATGCCACCATACAATGGACTATGTATATTTTCTCTTCAACTGATATCGCTATACATGCTATACTAGTATTCGTTGCGCGAGTTAACGGAGTAGCCAGGTTGAGAGATAGTTACAGTTTAGCGAGTGTGACCCGGGTTCGAAACCCAGCCAACACTTTACCTTCCTTTGGCAAGGCATTAATTCACAGTACCAAGTCGCTTCCTATATAGCCATCTAGCATCTAGTAGGCAGCTTCGACAAACTTCTTATTCTAACTTCTAAATTGTCTCCTTTTGGGGCACATACAAAGAGGACCGGGGGGGGGGGGGTCTCGATGAAGTAAGATTAAACATGGGTGTGTCCACACATTCTTCAAAGTCCAAAAGAGATTTTAAACACTCTTTTGAATACATCCCTAATTTAATTTTAGCCATAAATACAGCAAATGCTCCGACTATAATTTATTGTCTGTTGCACCGTAACCACGATCTATTTCTGGCCTCAATAGTGTGTTTTCGCCCAGCGTCGTACGACGCTATCAACGACGTAGAACGATCTCTTGGTTCGTGCGTCCGTCGCGCTCAACTCTCGCTTGTAAGCAGTTTCGCAAATCGCTGATCGCGGCCGGATCGTTTTGAAGCTTTCAGCTATCAGTGCAGTGTAGTCAGAGTAGAGTACAACATGTGCATATGCACGCGATGGGCGAATGTTTACATCGGCTCAGCTTGCTCACTCTACAAGCGATCTGATTGGCTGTTGACGGCTGTTGACAAATCCTACGTTCTAATGCGGACGCCCGCTAATTTGCGGAAGAACCGTCCGTGATTTGAGCTCAAGATCGCTTGGGCCTCTGTTTCCATGGAAGTTGGCAATTTTTGCACACGACCCTTACGTTCTACGTCGTACGACGCTGGGCGAAAACACACTAATGTCCAACCATGCACTCTCGATAATTATCATTATTATATTTAGATTGTATCCACTCAGTCCACGACAGTATACAACACAGTAGTGTAGAAGGTAGAACTGTGGAAGAAGGGGGCATTCGCGACGCCCTCTACGTTGAGTGAGAAGGCCTGATGATGAATGCAGTGGGAGCACTGAGTGGGAGGGGGTTGCAAGGTTGGGAGCACGAGAAAGTAGGAAGGGAAGGAGGGCATAGGGTCTTTCAAACTTGAAATACTTGTCAAAGGATGATATGGACAATTCAACACTTTAACTCCCATTGCCTGGCTCTGGTCTTTTACATAATTTTACATATTTTAATATTCAATATTAAATTTCAATATTTAATTTTCAAAAAGGGGACACTACACTTTTTCCAAGTAAAGTAGGTCACAGTAATCTGGTAAGTCTTCTGAACAGAAAAAAACTCGAGGTTTCTTTGAATGTCATTAATTCTTACAAAATCAATACAAAATTATGTGACCTCTCACAACCCATTTTACGGATTAATACGAATAAGGAATTATTCCACCATATACCATCCGATATACCCATGTACATGTTTAAAGGGGAAGTTATCCCTGACAAGAAGGTTATTGTATAAAAAAAAAACTGAAAAATAATAAGAAATATTGCTGTAGGTCTGAAATAAAAGTTATTAGAATTTTAATTATTTCATTGTGACGTCATATGGGAGCAGCTTTCCTACATATCTAATGGGGGATCAATGAAATGTCATTTTCTCAGATAATTGAAAATGGTTCTCACTGTACTTTCACTATATCAATAGACGAATTATTTCCCACCCTTTTCTATTAAGAAAACAAAAATAAGTCATCACGAACCATTAAAAAAAAAAATGAAATTTATGCATTTTATATTACATAAAACATGGGGCAGCTGGTCGTTTGTGACGTCACAAATTCAAAACTGTACTGAATTCTAATAAATTTCTTAATCTTTAATGGATTTTCCTCAAACCTTTACCAATATTTTTCATCATTTTTCTGCTATTTGTACAACAAATTTTTCTTCAGGGTGAACTTCCCCTTTAACAGCGGAACGTAGGTTGCAGTAGGTCCATGATAGCCTATCTACCACGGCATGCATAGCTAGCATTATCTTCGCAATGCATCACGGGAGGGCGAGGACGGATGATTAAAAAATTTATGTCCGAGGAGCGAAGCAAGACAGACAATGTAATTAGGAGCACAAATAATTAAATTCACAATTACTCCACTCGGGATGTAATCAGATAAGGCTCGTGCCTCTAAACAACAAGATGCTTGGTATGAAGGCGAGCCGGCGCAGGCTAATTTGCAATGCTTTAAATACTGTCACTCAAAATATGATGTGTATGAAAAGAAATGTCAAATCCATAGGCGGCGGAAGCGGGGGGACGGGGTCCTGTCCCCCCCCTAAATTTTCTGTTGATATACTTTTTTTACCTATGTCCATCCCAAAATTTCAGGTGGACCCCCCCCTAAATTTTTTGGCTTCCGCCGCCAATGGTTAAATCTGATGGGTGAAAATGTTATTAAGGCATTTAGTTTGTGATATCTATATTTAGTTGTCATTAAATGCTAATACTGCACAAATTTCTGCATTACTTTGTGTTCTTTCATCTTTCCTTTCGAGGTCTTGTTTTTGCGCTGCATTAAAAACTGTCATGATCACTGAAAAGATTCATCTGATTGGTGTGTAGGCATGAAAAAACGTTCTTTATTTTGCCAAATATTGATGTACCAACTAACTCCATGAATCTAACAGTTTGAGAGAAAGTGAGCTAGTCAACCCTAAAGTTATTTTTTTTCAATATGGTATTTCAATATTCAAGTACTTTGGATGAAAGATGACGTTGAAGATTATGATAAAATGATTCATCATGAATACATTTTGTTGGAGAAAATGGGGTCTGCCTCCCACTCCCTTTTCACACCACTTGTAGGCCTATATGCTACACACCAGTCACGCAGTGGAGAATTTCACATTGGTTTGTTTCCAATTCGTCGAATCCCAGCCATGGCGTCATTTCCTTCGGCAAGAAATTCATCCACATTGTGCTGCCAGTGGCGTAACAGGCGGGGGGACAGGGGGGGGGCAAGCTGCCCCCCCCCCTGGCGGAGCTCACCGGGAAAATAAAAAAACGGGAAAAAGAAAAAAAAAGGGGGGAAGAAATGGAAAGGGAAAAGAAAGAAAAAAGGGGAAAGGGGAAAGGAAAAAAGAACAAGTGAGAAAGAACAATTCGCCCCGATATACAAACACATTAGCATGATTAGTAAGACAGGGAAATAAATTAAAGATGACAAAAAGGCAAACAAAAGCGGGAAATAAAGGCAGAATGGAATTAGCCAAAATCTAAATTGGAAAATAAAGAATAGGGACAAGATAACGTACACTACCGGGCTGCCGAGGATTGAGATAATGAGCGGGAAGAAAAATGGATGGTATATAGCATAATGTCGTATGAAAGTCTATCATAAACTTGCTAAATCTCCAAAGGCTCTGTCCAAGAGTCAAGACCCCTTGCAGTGGGGGCTCTTCATCTGTAACCTTTAATGAGTTCTATAACGGGCCCCTATATGAACCCTTCCTGCATTAAGCTTTACGTTGAAGCACTGGCGTACCGGGGGTGGTTCCACAGCCAAGGGGAAATAAAAGAAAATAAAGGAGGCAGCGAAATGAGATGAATGAAAAAAAATATATGACATGATATTTGCTATAATGATGTAAAAATCTATCACATAATTAGAATTTCATTTTAACAGGCCATTTTTTTTCTGGCTCGCTTCGCTCGCTGGCGACTTTTTACAAATTTCCCCACATTTGCTATGGTGTGCCCCTCACAATATTTGGATGATTACGATACACAACTGTATTGAATTTATGTGTAGTGTTAAAGCTATATAAATATACACGCAATTTGATTAAAATAAGTGGCCATGCATCTGTAAGGTTTAAAATGGCTTTGATATCAAGAGGTTCCAGGGCTCTGCCCTGGACCCCATCCATAAAGCACTGTTATATGGATGAGTTTGGACCATGGCCCCCACAAGTTCTACAACCAAACAAAAAAAATGAGGAAAGAAAGGAAAGTGTATTATATTTTTCTGAATATCTTCATGTTAGATTCTCATGAAAAGGTGATTTTTTTTATCTCGCTCGCTTCGCTCGCTCGGGACCTATATTAAGCTACTTTTTGCCAGAAGCGCCATACTCGGCCCCCTCGAGCATATAGAGCTTCGCCCTGCGGATGCTCACAATCATAACAAAAATCCTGTTCACCGTGGCGTACAAAAAAAGAGAGAAAAAAAGGAAAGAGAGGAGGGTGAAATATTATCTTTTTAACATTATGTCAAAATCTATCACAAAATTTAATTTTTGCAATAAAAATGTCAATTTTTTTTTGCTCGCTCGCTTATATATATGTATATATATATATATATATATATATATATATATATATATATATATATATATATATATATATATAGATATATATATATATATATATATTTGCCCGATACGCCATATCGCCCCCTCAAAATTGTTGCCTTATGACGCCATTGCCTGTTCCATGATATGACCGGGAAATTTTTGGCTCTTGCCCCCCCCCCCTGGCCACCGACCCCTGTTACGCCGCTGTGTGCTGCACTCGACCCAGGTGAGGTAATAGGGTACCCGGCGGGATTTATTTCTTGAACGCTTTAGCGCCTATTAATATGGCGGCTTAGCTACAGCCGGGGTAATAATATGATACAAAGAATCAAAGCGCAGTTGAGTATATGCACATAGTACCTGCGCTATATAAATGGACATATTATTATCATTATGCCTATTCGTCCAACTGCCAATTCGTTTACTATCATTTGGTCTACCATCAGTTCGTCCACTCACCACGTGGTTTACCTTCATTTAGTCCAATGCAATTCCGTCTAATAACCAGTTGGTCCAATGGCCATTTAGTCCATAAACCATTTGGTCTAAT
The DNA here is from genome assembly GCF_037042905.1 of Lytechinus pictus. Lineage (NCBI taxonomy): Eukaryota > Metazoa > Echinodermata > Echinoidea > Temnopleuroida > Toxopneustidae > Lytechinus > Lytechinus pictus. The sequence goes on from NC_087249.1 coordinate 42,803,983, forward strand.
TGGACTAAGTGTTAAATTGTGCAAAATGAATAAAAATGAAATTGATATTTAGACCAACGTGTTATGAAACGAAATGGCCATAGACGAAACGGTGATTAAACGAAGTGATTTTGACCAATAATGGACCAAATGGTTGTTAGACGAAATGTTGATGGACGCAATGGTATGAGACTAAAAGAAAGTAGACCATGTGGTGAGTGGACGAGTTGGCAATAGACGAATTGGCAATTTACCCTTCACCTTCACGGAAGTAGAGACATCGTGACAGCTCAAATGGGTACATAGGCAAAATAAATGTTGCGGACAGCACAGGTATGCACCTTACGCGTCAATTTGTTTTTTCTTCGATAATTCACTTGAAACCCGTTCCACAGATGCGGAAACGTTGTCTTCCAACTCGACAACCAAGGCGCTTTGGCTACATCAGGGAGGTTATTCAGGTAAAGGAATGGGAATTATGTAGAAGGTAAAGAAGAAAGCCTTATGATCATTGAATTTACAGATTGCGGAGAAAATTTGTCCACTTTTGAGAAGGCCAATCAGCGCCCACTAACTATTTGCGATGACCCCTGAAAGTGCACGACGGAGAGGAGAAAGGTTAAAAGGTCGCCGAGTTCGTACTGAGAGGGCACGACATGCCCTAGTCTTCTCATCCAGGCTACGTTGTGGCGACAATAATATTGCCACATTGAAGGATAACTAGGGAATGGTCGTCTACCAACCACCTAAAAGCGAGCAAAGGAATTAATTTTATCTGAATATTTAATATTCTAAATAATGACGAAGTGTGTCATACACCATTGTTATTGCACTTCTGACATTAGGTCCAACCACCCAAAAATATAGTCGTCATATTAGTGTTTAGATTCATTTGGCAAGGGGGGGGGGGGATCCAGTTTTAGAGTGACAGTGAAATGGACTGATCCATTGTATATGGTGATCATTGAAAATGTTAACTACAGAATGATGGTCTATTACTGTTCGATTCGACTCATATTCTGGTGAAAAAGGACCTATTTATTGCCTCCCAATCCAAGCGACAAATCCTCAACTTAGGTTTCGAACCTAGATCTCGTATGTCTTTCTGCAATCGTGTTAACCTCAAAGCCACTAATTAAAAAAAATACATTGGCCTGGGCTGAATTTCAAAGGAAATGTTGTGGCAGCGTAGCCAGTTCAAGCATGTATAGGTCAAGCATGGACAGCATAGATATAGGCCTATAGGCAGGGGGGGGGGCTGCTTTCCTCAGATTCCGACTGTGCAATTGACAGTAATTAGTATGAACGTCATAGTGAGCTCAGGGCATATCAACGATCAAGATAGGATGGGATGAAATATAATTGAGATTTCGGACCTGGTGCATCATGTAGGCCTATACTGGCTATAGGCCACATGATATCAAAAGGGAGTGTTCTGATGTTATATTCCAAAGTGGACTCGATGCATATTGTGATGGGTTGCATAATTTTGTCATTGATTTTCCATTAAAATTCAGATGTCACAAAAAACAAAAGTCAAATTAACTAGGTAAGTGAGCTGTTTGGTGCGTACATATCACCACTTTACGCCTACATGATAAACATTTAAAGCCCTGTCAGACAAGATTTGGGAAATTTCATTTTTTTAAGGATTGGCCTGTATTTCACGATTTTCGCATTTTGTTTTCGTTTGTTATCTATCAATCAGAGTTCAAAATTAGGCCAGTAATCAGTCGTCATAATACAAAAATCCTTCAGATATTCATGTTATTTCATATATCTCAGTCCCACTGTGAAGACCCTAAATATAATACCGGATGCCTTTGATATTCATACTATTTCATTTACACCAGTCCCAATGAGTGGGGGTATTAATGAGCCAGAATTTTTGAAGGCCAGGCATCGCATATGAGGCAGAATTTTCATACAGCTGCGAGCAAAAACTTTGATCTTTTTTATTGTGATAATATAGACATTATAGTTATCATAAATTGATATATTTCACAATTAGTGTTCCTTTCATTTTCTTGCTTGTTTTTTTTTCTTGAGCATGTATAACTTTGCTCTCTTTTTTGTGGGGAGGGGGGGGGGGGGGGTGGCCCCACGCTTCATCTGGATGCCAGTGCCAAAATGTAAGACGGTGTAGGCCATACATATTATTTCAAAATATTTTTGATATTCATTTTATTTCATTTACCCAAGTCCCACTAAGTACAGACTGTGTAGGCCATGCATGTTCAGAACAACCCCTTTAACCCAAAGTCAGTGCGCACCACCATAGCCTTGGAGATGTGGAAGATGTTTTGAAATTGGAGCTATCTTGATATGATTTAGGAGTCCGTTTCCTCTACGTTTATTCGTTATTTGCCCAACAGATTGTTCCTACTGCTATGTATCGGTTTCGATATGACCTAGTTTCCTAAAGGGAAAAAAAATCAGATAAAACCAGAAAATGATAAATGATGCATGCCTGAATCCATCAAGAATTTCCGACTAGCTTGAGATACTGCGATGGACCACCCGTCTCATGGCTCTATCGGCCACCAAAACATTGTTTAATGCCGGTTATAGGTCAGTATTTTGAAAGAAATGTAACCAGTCATAAACCATGTTTCAACGGTGTTGAACTATTTGGTCGGCAAAAAAGACGCACAAATTGAAATACAAATATACAAGTTCAGTGAATTTTTCTATTATGCATGATTTTTTTCACATAATGTATACTACCTATTTCAAACGTGATTAGTTGACAACTCGATGTCGTAACAGGAAGTCCCTGAGTTCAAAAGGCTTGAATATAATCATAATATGGATACAAGTACGACGACGACGAATTCTACTGTATCCATAAATGGTATAGAACTGTCACATGTTTGCATGTCCTTAAAATACATTTGACATAAACGCGAACTGGTGTGATGTGTCTGAGATAATTATGTGAGCGATGACATCAGAAGGTACTTTAAAGGGATGGTCGAGACTGGAGATATTTATATCTCAATAGATAGAGTAAAATTCATAAAGCAAAATGTTGAAAATTTGATCAAAACCGGAAAACAAATAACGAAGTTATTAAATTTTAAAGATATTCCGGTGAAATAGTTCTAGGCATGACTTTATGAATATTCATTAGGTGGGCCGATGATGTCATTATCCTTACTCGTTCTTTTGTATTTAATATATGAGATTAGGTTTATTCAAATTCTGTCTACCAAGAACAAAAACAATTGGATTGACAACTGATTAAGTGCATTAGTTACTTATTGTCGCAACTTATTTTATCATAATGGAGACACATCATTCACACAATGTATGAAATAATGAAACATTTATGATTTCATGTAATAACATAAGAAAAAGGAAAGCGGGGATGTGACATCATCAGCCCACCTAATGAGTCATGACGATGTGCATATAACTGTTTTCACAAAATATTGATAAACTTTGAAATTCAATAACTTCGTTGTTATCCGATTTTGATGAAATTTTCAGCATTTTGCTCTGTGATTTTTACTCTATTTTTTTAGATATAAATATTTTCAGCCCGGTCCATCCCTTTAAATGGGTAAGGGACGACTGAAAGTAACCTTTGGCGAACGACCCCCGCCCCCATTATGAGGTAGTGCAAGTCCCATGCTTGATCGTACCGCAATGACTGTACGACAAACTCCACGTTCTGCTGTGTTGTTTTTCTTTATAATTTCTCGCTTTCTTTTAATATCAAGAAGATATGTGTTTTTTGTGATCTATAACTGTCCGGTCTTGAAAATAATGAACAGGGTTTTTGCTCCACCAGTCGAGCGTGACAGAAACGGCAATTTAGCTTCTATAGAAATTGTTAATCGACTTACGACCGCAGTTTATTCCTGTATTTCCGAACTCACGGATCGGTCAGGATGGCCTCTCTCACAGACTATGATACATATTTTTTTTCATGGAATATAATAAAATACCAGCCATTTGTGAATAGATATTTAAAAACTAGAAGAGTTTTCCAAATGGTAAGGGGAAGGGAAAAACGAAAAAAAAAAGTATGGTGTAAAATTACATTTCCAATCGTTGCTCATTTTGGTGAAATACTAAGCATAATTTATATTGCATTGTTACAGATGTCTTCAAAAAATGAGTGCAGTCTTTTGTTTTTAAAGGACAAGTCCACCCCAACAAAAAGTTGATTTGAATAAAAAGAGAAAAATCCAACAAGCATAACACAGAATATTTCATCAACATCGGATGTAAAATAAGAAAGTTATGACATTTTAAAGTTTCGCTTAATTTCACAAAACAGTTATATGCACATCCTGGCTGGTATGCAAATGAGGAGACTGATGACGTCATCCACTCACTATTTCTTTTGTATTTTATTATATGAAATATTATAATTTTCTCCTCATTACCAAATGATACAACGACTAATTCCTCCCTGAACATGTGGAATTAGCATTGCTAAATACTATATGGTTCAGTCAAGTTGATCCTTATTGTCAAATCTGTAAAAACTTAAATAATGTATAATTCAAACAATAAAAACAAAAGAAATAATGAGAGATGGACATCATCGACTGACTCACCTAGTTGTGCGTACCACTGTTTTGTGAAAAATAAGCAAAACTTTAAAATGTCCTAACTTTCTTATTTTACATCTGATTTTGATGAGATTTTCAGCGTTATGCTAGTTTGATCGATTTTCTCTATTTATTCAAATCAGCATTTTCCTGGGGTGGATTTGACCTTTAAAGGGGAAATTCACCCTGTTATGATGATTTCGATTTAATAAAAGCAGAAAAATTAGAGATTACTGGTGAAGGTTTGACGAACATCCAAAAAAGAATAATAGAGCTATGAATTCTTAAAAATTTTAATTTGTGACGTCATATATGCCAGCAGCTCCCCCATGTATCATGTAATACAAATTCAATACATTAATTGCATTTTTTAATGGAGCACCATGAAAAATATAATGGAAGGGATATGGTACACTGTAAAAACTGTGGTGTTAAAACTGACACCATTTGGTGTTGAGGACCACACCCTGAGGTGTTAAAATTACACCCTAGAGTGTAAGTGTAACAACCAAATGTGTTTTAATAACACCTATAGGTGTTAAACTAACACTGTCAATTTAACACCGGTGTAAAATGACTGGCGTGGTCCTCTATTTACATCGGTTAACACCACAGTTTTTGCTATGTACGAAGTGTCTAATGATTATGTGCACCGTGCAAATAAAATCACTTTTATTTTTTTAGTTTATATCACACGACATAAGGAGGAACTGCTCGTCTGTGACGTCAAAAAAATCGAAACTTAAAAAAAAAAAAAAAAAATCATAATTCCGTATCCTTTGGCGGATTTCCATCAAACCTTCAATGTTTTTTCTCCTTTTTTTATGCTTTTATTCAAACCAACTTATCGGCAGGGTGGACTTCCTATTTTTTTTAAAGCTCCATATTAAAATGACAGACAAGACTAAATGCTGTTGTTTAATACGAGGGACAATTCATTTCTAGACTGTCTTCAAATTTCGGCAATTTGCGTTTACATCCGATGCCTAAAAACAGATAATGGGCCTGAAACTACACACCACCCAGAATATTGGCTAGACAGTCGACAACACACAATAGCACTTCAAATACTTTATTATCTTAGAAGAGGACCGTTCATTGCGTTTCTTCGGCAAATCAAAGAGAATGGAAGACCAAGAAGAATGCGAAGCAGTGCATACTATACACTCCAAGTTAGATGTATTGTGCATTTAGATAGAGGATTAAGGGAATACTTTTGCTCGTTGGTCTTAAGTGGGTTTTGTTGTAACAGTTAATATTTGCACTCCACTTTGAATATACGGCCCGTGTATCGATCAAGGAGGGCGGAATAGCTGGCTGATTCGTGGTTATACAAAAAGAAATTATATAAGAAGATTAAGTTTAACCATTATGTGAAAAATCAATGAAGGAAGGATAGCAGTAAAATCATCGATCGAGTTTAAAAGGGAAGTTTACTCTGATGATAAGTTGGTATTTAGAAAAGCAGAGCAGAAAATGAGTTTTGTGAGTTCTCTTAAGCCTCGAATTTGTGCACGTTGTTAGCAGCTGCATTATAGGTTATTTTATACAAATTCCATACAATGCAAATTTCTATTTAAAAGAAAATGTATGTTATTGACCTGCACATTCACCATTTTGTATCAAAAAATTAATGAGAAAGAATGTCCGTCACATAAAACTATTCCATTTGATCAATACAATCAGACAACAGAAGTAAATACTAAGCATATGTACGAGTTGAGGACAGCAGGAATGTGTTTTGTCACCTCTCTGGTTCTAGAAAGAACATGTATATAACGTGGGTGCTTCACACAGCCGTTCATGAAGTATGCATGCATGGCTTCAGGAACGACTGGAATAACTATGGAAGGCCGAATATTAGTTTCTAAATCATTTCACTTACGCTAGCTGATTGTAATTATTTTTTTTCAACACAAAATAGTCAAGATTAATATAAATAAGATTACAATATTTTTGTGGCTATCTTGGCACTCTTTACAGTCATTCCTCATCGTATAAAAAAACTCATATTTCACCATTCATACGACCCCTCCTCCATCGTTTCTAATACCCCTTTCATATTGCGCTTTTCACCGGCGAAGTTCGCCAGCGAAGGGGAAAGTGTCCAGTATGAAAGGTACACAGGAGAACTTTACCGGTGAAGTTCGCCGGTGAACTTCTCCACCTCTAGAGGTGGAGAACTTCGCCGGCGAAACTGTTTCACCGGCGAAGTTCGCCGGTGAAAAGGCCAGTATGAAAGCAAATCGGAGAACTTCTCCTCTTTAATGACGTCAGAGGTCAATTTTTTTCTCTCCCGAAGTCCCCTGTACCGAGATTCCGCGCGCGATAGTTGCAAGCTCAGCTGAATGCTATATGGCCAAGTAGATACCCTCGAACATAATTTTCTTTTACTAACAATATTTATTAAAAAGCACTTTTTACATGTATAAAATGCGCTAAAATATAAAAACAATGTGATATTGTTTGTTTTATCGTAATACTTCCAAAATATGTTGTAATTAATTTTTTTGATACCCTTTTGTGATAGGTAAGAAGTAATGTTTACAATTTTCTTTCGTTTGTTCTGCAATCGCCCGTTGACTTTCGCCGGGGAAGAAATGTCAGTGCGAAAGGGTACATTTTTTTCTTCGCCGGGGAAGTGAGGAATGCAAGGCGGAGAAGTTCGCCGGTGAAAAATGAAGAGGGCAGTATGAAAGGGGTATAATACCCCTTTCATATTGCGCCTTTCACCGGCGAACTTCACCGGCGAAGTTCGCAAGCGAAGGGGAAAGTGTCCAGTATGAAAGGTACACAGGAGAACTTCAACGGTGAAGTTCGCCGGTGAACTTCTCCACCCCTAGAGGTGGAGAACTTCGCCGGCGAAACTGTTTCACCGGCGAAGTTCGCCGGTGAAAAGGCCAGTATGAAAGCAAACCGGAGAACTTCTCCTCTTTAATGACGTCAGAGGTCATTTTTTTTCTCTCCCGAAGTCCCCTGCACCGAGATTCCGCGCGCGATAGTTGCAAGCTCAGCTGAATGCTATATGGCCAAGTAGATACCCTCGAACATTTTTTTTTTTACTAACAATATTTATTAAAAAGCACTTTTTACATGTATAAAATGCGCTAAGATATAAAAACAAGGTGATATTGTTTGTTTTTATCGTAATACTTCCAAAATATGTTGTAATTAATTTTTTTGATACCCTTTTGTAATAGGTAAGAAGTAATGTTTACAATTTTCTTTCGTTTGTTCTGCAATCGCCCGTTGACTTTCGCCGGGGAAGAAATGTCAGTGCGAAAGGGTACATTTTTTTCTTCGCCGGGGAAGTGAGGAAATGCGAGGCGGAGAAGTTCGCCGGTGAAAAATGAAGAGGGCAGTATGAAAGGGGTATAAAACTTCTAATACCCCTTTCATATTGCGCTTTTCACCGGCGAACTTCACCAGCGAAGTTCGCAAGCGAAGGGGAAAGTGTCCAGTATGAAAGGTACACAGGAGAACTTCACCGGTGAAGTTCGCCGGCGAACTTCTCCACCTCTAGAGGTGGAGAACTTCGCCGGCGAAACTGTTTCACCGGCGTGTTTCACCGGCGAAGTTCGCCGGTGAAAAGGCCAGTATGAAAGCGAACCGGAGAACTTCTCCTCTTTAATGACGTCAGAGGTCAATTTTTTTTCTCTCCCGAAGTCCCCTGTACCGAGATTCAGCGCGCGATAAGTTGCAAGCTCAGCTGAATGCTATGGCCAAGTAGATACCCTCGAACATAATTTTTTTTTACTAACAATATTTATTAAAAAGCACTTTTTACATGTAGAAAATGCGCTAAAATATTTTTTTAAAAGGTGATATTGTTTGTTTTTCTCGTAATTCTTCCAAAATATGTTGTAATTATTATTTTTCATACCTTTTTGTAATAGGTAAGAAGTAATGTTTACAATTTTATTTCGTTTTGTTCTGCAATCGCCCGTTGACTTTCGCCGGGGAAGAAATGTCAGTGCGAAAGGGTACATTTTTTTCTTCGCCGGAAGTGAGGAATGCGAGGCGGAGAAGTTCGCCGGTGAAAAATGAAGAGGGCAGTATGAAATTATGTTCTACCTCCATGCTTCTAAGCAGGTGTGCACATATTTACGGCACAGCCTATAGCCACATAAATCACCCGGGGGGGGGGGGGGGCACTTCCATTCACGAGTGGATACCATGCGCGACCATGGGGTCTCGAAAAGCACCCTAAACACGTAATTTCCATAATCTGAAAATGCACCCCTTAACAAGTATTGGCGTGTGAAACCCTACCCTTAACAAGTATTGGAAACAAAACGATACTCATGTCAAATATTCCCTGAAATGAACCCCTAAACAAGTACAGGAATGTTTTATTGTTACGGGTCCTTCGGTTGTCGGCTTTACCTTATTTAGTTTAGTACGACCCCACCTTCTACACCTCGCGCAAATCGGACTCTAAACACGAAGTGTTGGGGCAAAATGGACATCCTTTATAAAACATTTTAATTTTGTTTTATCATCCCCGCAAATTCGACCCTAAACACGTAATTGTCCTTGCGAAATAGATACCCTTTTTTCATTATTATTGCGTTTTTGACACCCTTATCACGTTACGTACGTAACGTGCCCTATCGTGAAAAAGACATCCTTTTTACGTGTTTTTTTGGTCGCGCATGGTATCCACTCGTCAATGTAAGTGGCCCCCCGACGACGCAGGTCTGAGGAAAATCCCGCCAATATTATGTTCACCAGTAATAACCATTAACCACCCCCCAACCTCATGTCATGTACTATGTAGGGAACAGCATTAACTATCAGTATTAATGAGAAGCAGACCCAATTGATTCTCCGAGTAAGAGTTGCTTTATTTATGCATGAAGCTATTAAGTGATACACATTTCATTTTACTCTCCTCTATATTTAAGGAATCACGGGAGGTTTCGGCGGTAACAGATAAACGGGGGCGTAATGTGTCTCTGACTACACCAACGGATAAGATTGGTTAAAGTGGATTTGTTGAAGTACGCTGTCTTGAAAAAGCAATGAGGTGGAAAGTTTTAGGTGAGATTTGATTGAATGTTAACAGCAACGCGATCAGCATGATCAGTGTGTTAATTATCAATACAAAAGTATATTGAGTATCCTACAGCTACAGGCCCCTAAAACAAAAAATAAATAGTATAAAATCAATCGAGATCGCAATGATGTAAAGAATATATTCATAAAACAAATACAAAAAATAAACATAAAAAAGGCAATTTAAAGAACGGTCAATGGAATGAGTATTAGTTCATCGTCATACGCACGATCTTCGCATAAGAAACTGATATGCAATACCCCTATATTACTCGGGGAGGGGGTACCATTGTACTGTAAATATTGCCAATTCGTCCACTCACCACATGGTCTACCTTCATTAAGTTTAATGCCATTCCGCCCATCACCATTTCGTCTAACAACCATTTGGTCCATTAACCGTTTAGTCCAATCATCACTTCGTCTAATCATCAGTTCGTCTATTACCATTTCGTCTAATAACCGGTTGGTCTAATACCCATTTTCTTTTCATTCATCTTGCACAATTAACACTTCAGTTTAATTAGACCAAATGGTATATGGACTAAATGGCTATTGGACCAACTGGTTATTAGACGGAATGGCATTAGACTCAATGAAAGTAGACCATGTGGTAAGTGGGCGAACTGATGGTAGACCAAATGATAGTAGACGAGTTGGCAATTGGACGAATTGGAACTAAACCCCTTTGCACCTTCATTAAAGGGCTGAAAATCATAACGGTCTAACGTGACCCAGGAGATTTAGGATGTCGGTCGACAGAACAGCCGTTGGTTATCCGTTGGAAGTATCTTCTTCCCTCTTTCATTTTTTTTCCTCGCCCCCTCCCCATCTCATTCCATCTGTCGATCATTACAACGGTGAGTCATTTAAGTAAAATTCGCTTACTTTGTTGAAAATCAGTGAAAACGATTCAACCTTTTTATAGCATGCGAAAGTTCAGAAACATGGGGTGGAGGGGGGGGGGGGACAACCCAAGAGCCATGAGATACATTAAAAATATTGCCAAAAATGTATTGGCACTTCCTTCGATATGATATTAAAAAAAGTTTTCAACATCCCCACATCCAGAAGAAACATCTTGATGATTAAAGGACAAGTCCACCCCAGCAATAAAAGTTGTGGAGGTGCCGTGGCCGAGTGGTCTAACTGAGGTGCCTAACTATACATTGAAAGTCCGGGGTTCGATCCCCGGCCGCGACATCTATGCCAACGAGCAAGGCATTTAATTGACAATGCTCTTTTTTCCCGCATTCAAATGAATGGAAATGTTTTACGCATTCTTGGTAGCCCGGTGTGCATTTGTTAAAAAAATAACAAAAAAGTTAAAGTTTGAATAAATTGAAGAAAAAAAAAGACAAGGAAGCACGCATATCGCTGAAAAATGAATCAATATCAGATGCAAAATAAAGATCGTTGTGACACAGAGAGAGAAGTGCATTAGAAATCGATAAAAGATAGCCTGGTTATACATCTGTAATGTTCCTTATTTTCTCTGATCAGATTCCCATTTTTACAAGTCACTATATAGTGGATGATTATGCCATTTTATGGAAAGATATTACATAACATTGGTCGAGCTGCTTGCATCTACAAAATCAAAATATTGTTTCACGGATTTTCTCCAAACCTTAAATTTGCACTACAACTCTATAGAGTCTATTGGGTATTTGAAATTATTATTACTTGAAAGATTTGGTTACAGAAAAAATCCTCGGCCCAAAGGGACCCGAGTATCATGATAGGAGAATCATGAAGTTGGATGACAATGGAGGATCAGACTACATCATGTAAAGGACACGAGCCCCCAGAATATGACATATTAAGGGACAATTAGTTGTGGATGCCCCCAATATTATCTTTTTTTTCTTCAAATATTATTGTTTCAAACTTATTTCTATTTCAACAAAGGTAACAAAAAGACCCAAACCCAAACAACAATCAACTACGCTGTGTGCTCCACGTGGAAACGATGGCGAAACAAACGGAGGAATAATTAGAAATTCTATCACAGCAACGGACAGCAACCATGGGTGTCTATCGGCAGGTCGGTGTTCATGGTGGGGGGGGGGGGGACTATGGTCGTGAGCAGAATTTTTCCGGGGGGGGGGGGGGTAACTAAAGGCGACCGCACACCTTACGACTGGTCTGCGACCCGATTTTAGAATAAAATGTAGTAGTATTTGATGCTAATATTAAGACTTGGAATATCTTACTGTGTAATGTTCTAAATCATCGTACGAATACCTATGATCAAATTTGTGACTATGCTATCATCATTCTTAGAATAAAAGCGAATTTGATATCTAGTCGTAATGACGTCATAGCAGTCGTACGATTGGCTACGATTTGAAACTAATTTGGACTTTACTCCAAAATAAGGGCTTGCAATCTTTCAAAATGGTTATGATATTATTATTTCAATTAATTTTAACCTCAAATAAAATGATATGTTCCATTCACATCTTCAAAAAATGAGCAAAATGCGATTTGTTCCAAAATCGGGTCGCAGACCAGTCGTAAGGTGTGCGGTCGCCTTAAGACGCATCCCGACGCATACAAATTTTCGAAGAAACTTGAAAGTGAGGGAGCGAAGCGACCGAGCTTGCCATTTGAGTGCTCTTGCACTTTCTACATTGAAATTAAAGGATTTCATGCACACTTTTAAATTCTGTGAAAAAATTCTGTAAAAAATGTTATTTAAAACAAAAAATCGGAGGGGGGAGTAAGTTGTTAATATTAATTATTAACATTAAAAAACTTGTCAAATGATTCATTAATGTGTTCGACCTTAAATTATTGGGGGATGAAAAAACCGGCCATCCCCCTACCTGAAATATGGGGGGGGGGGGATATACCCCAGCCCCCCTCCCCGAGAGATCGACACCCATGACAGCAACCCCTTCCGTACCCCCTAACGCCATTTTGTATACTTGTTGGTGGATATGAGGCGTGTATAATATTTAATCTGTGATATCACTCGCACGTCATATGCCGACCGACCTTACTGGAACACCTGTTCACCCGAGGTTTTGATGACCTTTAACCCCTAGAGACCCAACTTGCTTCCAAACATCATGCCAAAAAAAAAGCGTTCTCCCTTTTTTCGAAGAGGTTTGTACAACTACAAGGAATCTATACCTTGCACTTGCAAACTATCTTTGAAATGCAAAGCAGGGACAAAATTACACGGGGGCTTGGGGCGAATGTGCCCCCAAAATGCCCTACAGAGCCCTGGAAAACTAAAAAAGAGCCCCTGAAATTCACATTGGGTCCAATGTAAACTTTAATACAATGTGGCAAATTTAGTCTGGTGAGCTCAAAAGTAGCCCCGGAAAAAAATAATTTTTACCCTGCAACATTGGACGAATTTTCGACGGCACGCAGTTGGAATTAACGCCTCCTGTCTCTGGCATTGCAAGATCTTAAAATATTTCACACTCAATCTCCAAAATTTTCAAAAAAAACAAAAAATAAATAAAAAATAAATAAATAAAAATTAGATCCTTGATTCAACTTATCTATTGGATGAGTTATCATGACTATATAGTGTCGAGGAGCCATGGTATTTATGATCCCAAATCAGACCAGGGGCCCGTAACGCAAAACTTGGCAATCGACGTAGACATTTTTTTTATGATTGATTGCATTGACTATACAATTAATCGTGAAAATCAAGCGTATGATTAATCTCTAACCTTTGTGTCACGAGACCCAGAATACCCCTCACTCGCATTTGATCCATGTACGGTTCTTCAATTATGGAGCTATTATGATAGCTCCATGAGAACCTATGTGACCTTTGACCCTTGACCTCATTGACCCTAAATTAGATTTCTTTCATGCCACTTTCATACGCCTGCTGCATCAGCCATGTTGGAAGTCGATTTGCCCCCCCCCCCCCCAAAAAAAAAACGAGCAGTTTCCATGCATGTAATAACCCTGTGACCTTGCAATGTAATTATCTAATCATTTTCACTCAAAATTAGTATGAGTCATATTTGAGAGTCAAACGGTTCTTCAGTAATTGAGACAAAGAGTAAACCGTGAAACCCCAAACTTCAGGAAACAAGTTTGAAGTTGATTCATAAAACGGTGTATTATCACGGGAACGAAAACTGACGAATAACAGACAATCCAAACACAAAGTGCCTCATCCTTCCGTCAACTAGGCATTATGATAATGAAATACAAAACAACCCGAAATCATTCTGGCTAATGCGAACGACGACGACAACGAGACAACTGATGGTGGTGTTAAGGACGACGATGATGATGAAAATCAAAATATTTAAACTTCAACTTTTTATCTTTATCGGCACCTGCTTGGATTCCTGCCATTCCTCACGATTTTGGTCATTATTTCGTTATTACTTTCCCTCTTTGCCTCGCCTAAAATCAAAGATATTCGTTCTATTCATTCATTTTTATCATCGATGACAACTGATAAGAATGAGAGTATTGTATTACAAGATGAACAACTCATCTTTCTCTATCGATGCCAAGTAAGAGATTCCACAAAGAAACTCTAGTCCTAAATTCGCGCGATCATGGGGGTAGGTAGGTTATATGGTGAAATATATTTTCGTAGCAACGAGTCTCGACGTCAGTTGGGTCACCGTAATAAGAAACAAACTTTCGGAGGAGTTCGACGAAAGGGTATACTCTTTGTATTTTCCCTTCCCTGTTTCCCAAGATAACTCGACGGAGGCTCTGTCGTCATAATTTATCGCTCGACGCATTTCTCGTGGTATAATATCCAGATAATTTAAAAGTAATCATATATATATATTTTTTTTTTTTTTTTGGGGGGGGGATGTAGCGATTTTTATCCCTCATTACTGGTATAACCAATGTGTTATTCAGCGGTCATGTTGTTGAACGTATAGGCAGGAATCTGTATTTATTTTAGAAAAATAGGCCTTCCAGGTCAAAAAATATCAATATACACTGACAAATTTACTGGTTTCATTATCAAATTATTCATTAAAACGTACCAGAATTTTATATTATTTTGATCGGTCGATCGAAGGAGGAGGGATGCGGGGGGGGGGGGGGGGGGGGGGGGGGGTCCGAGACCTACGTATACACGCAAACTTTTTTTTCGGTCATGAAATAATGTATTTCACGCAAAGATCTCGGGGAAATCCTGAATTTGTTTTGATATCTTGTGTTGTCATTTTGTCCCCTTGTACATCTTTTCTCGAACAATTCGCCCCATCCTCCTCCCCAACTCCCACAAAAATAAAATACCCCGTTTCTTGGGGCTCATTGCTATCGCTCGGTCTAGGTTGAGATGATCGCCTTGCCCTTCTGTGACCCCTGTAATTTCCGGCAACTACAAGTTCAACCGATTGTGGGAGTACGTGTGAGTGTGTGGTGTTAGAAAGACCTGCCGGAGAGGGGGAGGGGGGGGGGTAAAGGGAGGGAGAAAGGAAGAGAGGAATGGAATGGGGGGGGGGGACAACCTGAGTTAGTGTTGATGTTGTCTGCCGTCATTCGTCTTGACAACTTAAAGCATGCACACCAACCAAGGCGTACCCAAGATAGTTTTAAAAGTGGTGACCGCCAGTAAACTAATGAATGAATTAATTGATATAAACTAGATATAAATGCCACCAGATATTCAAATTTTAGGTCATAAAATTTCAACTCTAGATGAGGATTCTGCAGACCGAACAAAACAATAAGCTTTTTCTTATCGTTGAAGTTGATTGGACTCGAGCTTGAGCGACCATAAAACCCCAAAAAAAACATTCGATAATTTTTTTCTCCAATATTTGCCCCCAAAGCCCCCACTCTCGCCTCGCTCGCTTTATAATCTTCACCCTTTCTCAATCTCCCTCTCTCCCTGTCTGCCCTTTTCTCTTCTCTCCGCTCCCTCCTTTTTTTTTTTAATCTAAAACCTTCTTCTAAAGTTTTGACGAAAAAAAGAACACCACGGAATTCATGCACCGATATTTCGTGCTCCTTTCCCATGCTAGGTGTTTGCACAGACCATGTTCATCATCATGTCAAGAGTCAAACACACGTAGTGCCTTTTTTCATTGTAGCCTCTCTTCTTTTCTTTCTTTATTTTTCTTTCTTCTACACCATCGCCTCTGCTCGTCTTTCAGAATTGATCGAATTTAAGTTGAACTTGACTCGTGCAGTGTTTGATCTACGTTTGATCGAGCGTAAACCGAAAAAGACAACCAACTGGATATTAGAAGAAAACACGAAATAAATGAAAATGCAAGTCACCTTCGGCAAATACAAAGGACGGTTTACACTTTATATGAATAAGTTTAGTTTTGATGCTCGTTTGTGTACTCATTTCTTGTTATGTTAGATGTTCCAAAAAGTGTTTTATTCTGTGTTAGGTTCGTGCAGAAACTACCCCGTCCTGGTTCCATGATGTTCGCTCCGGCGACAATTGATCTGATGTAGAATATTCACGTTAAGCCAAACATAGAACCGAACCTCTAAAACTAAATAAACTCTAATCATTATCTTGACATTATTCTAAACCAAAAACTCTATTACAATCCTAACTCTACCCCTATGCCCTCTGAGATATTAAGACCGGAGCAATTGTCACAGGAGCAAATGTCGTGTCACCCCTCCTCATTCCTGTTCTTATTAGCATAATCTTTCTTCTTCTTCTTCTTCTCCTCCTTCTCCTTCTTCTTCTTTTTCTTCTTCTCTTTTTCTTCTTCTTCTTCTTCTTCCTCTTCCTCTTCTTCTTCTTCACATTCCTCCTCATCCTCTTCTTAAAGGTCAAGTCCACCCCAGAAAAAAGTTGATTTAAATATGTAGAGAAAAATCAAACATGAATAACGCTGAAAACTTCATCAAAATCGGATGTAAAATAAGAAAGTTATGACATTTTAAAGTTTCGCTTATTTTTCACAAAACAGTTCTATGCTCAACTCAGTGATAGGCAAATGAAAGAGTTGATGATGTCACTAACTCACTATTTCTTTTGTTTTTTATTGTTTGAATTATACAATATTTCAATTTTCACGAGTTTGACCATTAGAGCCCCTTTGTTTGAACCACAAAATGTTAAAATAATGGAATTCCACGTGTTCAGGGAGGAATGAAACTTTGTTTCACATGACAATGACGAGAAAATCAAAATATTTCATATTTCATATAATAAAATACAAAAGAAATAGTGAGTGGGTGATGTCATCGGTCCCCTCATTTGCATACCGAACAGGATGTGCATATAACTGTTTTGAGAAATTAGGTGAAACTTTAAAATGTTATAACTTTCTTATTTTACATCCGATTTTGATGAAATTTTCAGTGTTATACTTGTTTGATTTTTCTCTTTCTATTCAAATCAGCTTTTTGTTGGGGTGGACTTGTCCTTTAAGTTCAACTTCAAAAAGATTCCAGTAAAATAAAAAGATTAACGAACAGATAAATTAGTTTCATTCCAGGTTTTAAATTGTACATTAAAAAAAATGTAGATCACAATTCTCGGTGTAGTTGCTCAATTTGAACCCCATTATAAAAAAAGAATGAAAAAAATATGCAATATAATACCTATTCCAGAAAGAGATATTTCCGAGAGAAGTGTTGGATCCATACAGAAAGAGCTTTATGGTGTACAACCTCAATGAACTATGAACTTGTGAGTATTTGGTTTATTTGAGCATGGACTGACGACGCTTCTCAAGAGCACAAACCTAATCACATTTGCAGCCTTTTACCAGGAAAAATTAAAGTGGAAATGGAAGAAAAGAGACTGGGGAAATCTTCATGATGAACGATCGCAACGATTTTATGATATCATGGCTCGGTGGGAGAAAGAGTGTCGTTGGTTCGATATTTTAGAGTAGGCCGAAATTAAATCCATGACATTGTTACTACATGTTTCACTATTATCATTATAATCATCCTCAATATTAGTATTATTATTGTTGTTGTCGCCACCACCACTATCATCATCATCATCATCACTCTTGTTCTGAAATGGGTTGTAGGTTCTGATCACTTGTGAATCTATTTGTGGGTTGCATAATCATTATTTCATTTTGGTTTACCTCCCTCAAGTCTCCCTTGAGAACAGTACTTAGGAAAAGAACGATAGTATATACTGGTCCAGTTTATTGGAATTCCTTGGATATGACACTTAAGCAACTACAAAATTATAATATTTTCAAACATCACTTGAAAGCAAAGCTTCTTCTTCGATATAATGAAACAAACTGAAATTGCTATTTATTGGCATGCTCTATTGCATTTTTGTCCATAGAGCTTATTATCCAGAAGTTTCTTAAATTCTGTTGGATGGCAGCTGCTTACTTTATTTCTTTTGTTTTTTTTTATTTCTTCGTTTCTTTCTTTCATTGTTTTTTGTCACGTTTCTGTGTTGTGTTGTTTTTGTGGGTGTAATTTAATTGATAAAATGTTGTCACGTGTATTATTACTAAGTAGTAATGTCAAATGTAATGTATAAAAAAGGGAACCTTATCTACAAGCATTCTGCTTCTAAGGTTTCCTCCGCTTTTCCGTTTTTTATGTATTTAAACATGTATTAATATGTAGTGATTAAGAATGCTTGCTATCTATACTTATATGTCTACGTGTGTAATGGTTGCTCAGCTTAGTTATGTCAGTTAAGTTATCAAACTTTTGTAACATAACGGATTTGTGGAAATAAAACCTAAATGAAATGAAATGAAGTCCACTGACGAATCCTAATCGTCCCTCTCAAGATCTATCCGGAAAGAATAATAAAATCAGTCGAGACTCGAAAGACGGGCACCGAAACACTAACTGTTCCAGAATTGAATGACAGAGGGCGGCAGAACGTTTCACACGACGGTCGACAGCCTTGATGACAAATATAATTATTAAAACATAACTCACGTATTAAATAAATACGACTGGTAAGTTGATGAGATGGCTATCCTGCACGATTTATAGACACACTTATTGCTTCCTGCATGAATATTCAATGATTCATAAATACAAATATTTGCTCATAGTCTCTTTTTTTTATTTCCTTTTTCTTTCCTGTCGCCCTTTATTCCAAGTAGTAGAATAATAAGACATTTAAAAAATATTCTAGATTTTCGACCTTGTAATAATGCCGATATGCAGCAGAGGATCGGCTTGAAACACGGTCAAATCAAACGATATTTTTTTCCTTCTCACTCTTTTGTTCTCTTTTTTTTCGACATCTTTTGCCTTTTTGCTTTCTGGTTTTTCTTGCCACCTGAGCATACAATGCGACTCACACTCAACCTTTTCATAAAAACGTCAGAATCGGAGGTTCTCTCTTGACTTGCATTGGGGCCGACCGATAATCCCTTCCGCATTTTGAACCTCGAGTTCAAGAGTGCATGATGGGAAAAAGAGGGGAAAGAGAAAGACGGAGAGAGAGAGGGGAGAGGCGGGGGGGGGGGGGGGGTCAAGCGACGTAGATCTGTATACGAGAAATGGCGCTACGGATATGCTCTTTTGTAGAAATGAAAAACAAGAATAGGGCCTAAACTACAAAATTGAATAAATTACAGGGTGGGGACGTTTGGCTGGACAAAGATGGGCCTGAAATCCCCAGTATGCACCAGAAAAAAATAAAAATAAAAAAAAGATAGAAGAGGTTGAGTGAAGAGGAAGGGGGGGGGGGGTAGAAAAAAAACAGAACATGACACAATAACTTCCGTTTTTGTTTGTCCCATGCTCAGATGCTTGCGATGTTACACAGGAGAAAATAATGAAGTCAAGAAACGCGACAACTTCATATAAGCATAACTTAAAGAAACCAACAAAATAGCGCCGATTGGAGAGAAAATTCTCATTAGAGCCCTTTCTTGTCCCATATTTGGAACCTCAGATCCAGAAAACGGGTTAAAGTGTTCTAAATGGTCCTTTAGAATTAGAACCATCGTTGGTTGAACAAGGAACCTTTTAGGAGTCCTTGAAAACATAAAGAACTCATCACAGAACAACATTTTTTTCTTGAGGCAACAAAAGAGGTTCTAAATCGCACCCATTTCTGAGAGTTAAGAATGTAAAGCATCGAATTTCACCCGTTATTGTTTTTCGTTTTAGTGATAATCACCTTTTCGGGTGGAGTGAGGGGGGTGTTGTGGCTTATTTTCGACTCGTAGCTTTCATAATCATGAAACGTTGAACTACATTTTCATGTGAATATTTAAACGGGTATTTGAGGAAATAGATATGACAGACATGAGAGAGATATGGGGAGGAGCAGTTCGTTAGCCTAAATTAAAATCAAAGTAAGTCAAGCGAAAAGCGCCACAAAGGACGCAAAGCTTCGAACCATTGCTAAGCGGATTGCGAGCTTTCGCTTGACTGCGGCCAACTTTATTTCTCCCAAAATAATCTTTCCCCTTTTTCTTATGATCCAACAGAAAAAAAATCATTCTCTTTCCCTCTTTAGAGTAAGCCTGGCCTCACCGAAGTCTGCGACTGCAGGAAAACAAGTCGATATAGAAAAACAAGAGTACAATAGCTGCCACCGGAACAGCCAAATTTTCATGCAAAGCAAACATGAAGGTTCTATGTTTTTCTACATATGTATTTTGTTTTTCTTGCTTGTCAGCCCCTCTCTCTCCATCTGACAATAGTCAAGAACAGCCCAAGGTGGGTTTGTTCCTTTTCCACACAATTCCTGAGCTCGATGTATAACATGCAAGTATACGACCGGATTAACCCACGCTCTAAAAACACCGAGTAAAATTTTACCCAATATTGGGTATAGAAAAGGAACATGCAGGTTTGCTGGGTATTTTTATTTTTTTTACCTCATATTGGGCTAAATGCATGTTTGGGGGTTAATTTCAACGCAACGTTGCGTAAAATTTACAAACTATTTGGTATCGTTTTACCATGGAGCTACTATAGCTCCATGGTTTTACCAAAATTAACATGTATGTTCCCATTTTACCCAATATTGGGTAAACCTTTATTTTAGAGTGCAAGAATACAGGTAAAAAGAAGGTTTATTTTCATTCGGTCCAATGCCGATTCGACCAATTGCCAACTCGTCTACTATCATTTGGTCTACCATCAGTTCGTCCAATATCCATACGTTCAAATTGCCATTTGTCCACTCACCATTTCGTCTAATAACCAGTTGGTCCAATAGCCATTTAGTCCATATACCATTTGGTCTAATTAGACTTAGTGTTTATTGGGCAAACCGAATGGAAAAAATATTAGACCAACTGGTCATGAGACGAAATGGTCATAGACGAAGTGATGATTGGACCAAAGGGTCGTTAGACGGAGTGTTGATGGACGGAATAGCATTAGACTAAATGAAGGTAGACCATGTGAGTGGACGAGCTGGCAGTGGACGAATTGGCTATTTACCAAAAAGAATGTGAATATAGAAGAAAAAGACAGCACATAAAAGAATATAATTATACCAGTCTAAAAACTTCATTTACAGATGATGCGACGGAGGGAATTATAGCGCATACTATTCATCGAATTTCTGAACACATTTGCTGATCAGATTTTTTTTTTTCAGAAGGTAATGAATGGTCAATGTTTTTATCGCGAGATAATGTGACATTTCGGCTGACGCAGTGTGCAAACGGAATGATGATAATTTATCCCTATCACTTTAAATCCATGCAGAGAGTGAAGATATTATTTCACAGGAAAAGTAGTCTTTCGGTGCTGTTATTACAAACTCGACATGGTCATCTTTTATAAATTCCGAACCAGTTAGTACCGCTTGGATCGAAAGAATACTAAACGGCCTGAATAAAATTCATTGAGGCCTGTCTCAAAGCTATAAAAAGTCTTAAAGAAGTGAAGTACTGAAGAAAGGAACAAATCAAGTAAAACACAAAGCCCTGCTGGAACAAAATGGCCAACCTTCGTTAATCTATTAAGCTGTAAATTCCCCATTACATCTTAACGGGTTAAGAAGGTTACAGCATGATGAGATAATCACTTAATGGCCGCCGAAGTGACAGGGGTCGTAAACGGGAAGGGTGGAAGGGGGAAATATTACCCATTAAGAACAAAGGACAAACTTGATGTGGGATCCGTTAATGAATTTGATTTCGGCGGAATTCTAAACGGCCTCAATTCACCGAGGCCTGTCTCAAAGCTACATTACATGGTATAGAGGTAGCAGAGGACTGAAATGTTTTATCGTTCCTCGTAACAAGCGCCATTTTTAAATTAAAGTCACAGCTGGCGGACAATTTGAGAAAATTGCAGAAGAAAATTCGGCAAGACGAACGTCGAGGGAATTATATTGGAGAAAGTGCAACTTAAGTTTGGTGAGTGCATGGTGCAAAGAATGCGAGAAATGTGGCTCGTTTTACAAATACACACTCTTAAGAATGTTGGGCAACATACTGTCCACACAACAATTATTGTTAAAACCATAGAGCTATTATCTATGGTTAAAACTTTATCCAATTATGGGTAATTATTGATATACCTTAGTTCCAGTTGATGCCCATATTTTGACCAAAAGGCATAATTATTAAGGTTCAGAGAGCCGTTATTAAAAAAATACACCATTAAAACTCGCTTTAAAAAAGACACCAGCATGACTTTTTAATAACAAAAATCGCAGTTTTCTCTAAAATTACAAAAATGGATTAATGGCGCCTTCGGGTTGAAATCTATGCAAGATGAATCATGATGATGCTGGTGAAATTAACTCAATCTACACTTGGGAAATATGCCTTTAATCAGGTCCATTCTTTAATATACGATCGAAAATGACAAGTGAACATATGGGATTATCATTTTCACCAGAGGTCACGATCTCGCTAAAAAAAATACAAAAAAGTAAGGGAAAATAATTCATATTCCCCTTCCAATCTTGGTTCACAGATGCGAAATGAATATAGCGTGAAAGTCTGTATATCATCAAAATGACTTTTTATTCAAATATATAAAACAAAATGAAAATGAATAAACGTCATTTCCTTTTCTCATCAAATATACCATCTCACTGATTCAAGATAATTGAAATTATATCTCTGTAACACATTAATGTGAAATATGGTTAGGGAAATTCCGATAAAGTCGATTTGAATCGTGCTGGCTGATGATAAGGCGGGAAATGGGGTCTATATTGGTAAGTGGGGGTTGCTCTCGTGACACACCCGTATTCGATCATGAACATACCACGTGTGATGTTTTGCAGCATAGAATAAAACGAGTCTTTGACGAAACGCCGTCTGCGAATCCCATCGCCCTTTCCTTCACTATCAATCCACCTTTTTTTTAACCCCCCCCCCCTGCAAAAATAAAATAAAGTATTCGCGGTATAGGAGAAAAACATCCGGTGTTCTAACTCGAGCAAAAATTCATGCCAAAATAAAATGATAAGAATGATATTTTCAGTTGGGACGTTTGGTGAGTCGATAATCATCAATGCATATTATCATCATGCCGCCCTTTTAGCCCGGTATTGAGACACTCATTAAAAATGATCGCGTGATAATAAAACGCATCATTCCGACCCCCTTCCTGCTATGAACTGAATTGAATAGAATAGAAAGTGATGTACTTGACAACAGTAAGAAATATCTAGTTTTGATAAATTATTAATTAAAGAGGTTTTTGGTTTTTTTAGAAGAAATCAAACACACAGGAACACAAGCGCTACCATACACGAAGTCACACACGCAATAGTTTTGTTATGAATATTAATGGAAAAAGACAATGTGACTGCAAGTTGAATTTCAATGAATTTGGGTATGATGGGGTAACACCTCCCCCTTTTTTCAGAATTAACATGAATAAGACAACAGTCAAAAGAAGTCTAGAGTTCACCCTCTATTCGATTATCATGACCATGGAAATAAAAATCAAAGAATACCATACCTAAAGTATATCGTTAATAAATCACATTTACATTAAAGTATTTAGGTCAATTTACTCAAAGAATCATCCAATATTCATCTCTATACACTATTCACACACAGCTAAACATGGCTAAATGAGCACGTCATTCTTACAAGTAGCTCAAACTTTTAAACAATTGTTTAGACTTTTTTATATTGTTTGAAATTTTCAAACAACCTGTTTTAAACTAAAAAAACTTGTTTAAAACTTTAAAGAGGAGTTGTTAGAGTGACGGGCTTAAACAGCATGCTTAAAATTTTAAACAGCGTTTTTATACAGTGCAGCATAAAAAGGGCGGGCGGTGTAAAGCGTACACACTTAAAATGTTGGGCAACATACTCCACTGTGTTGGGTAATGTACTTTGGTTAAAAAAAAATATATATTCTGGGCAATAATTATCCAATTGAGCAAATTTATTACCCAATTATTAGTTTTTATTACCAAATTTGGACAGATTTTAACCAATAATTGTGTGGACAATATGTTGCCAAGGTATTTAAAAGTAGGGCATCTTTTGTCCAACTATTTTAAGAGTGTAGAAAATACAGCTGAATCATGAGTTCGAAATAAGTCAGCTAAGAATAGAACTGCCATAATTTCCACACCTGTATGGGGAGCAGGGGGGGGGGGGTTGGCAAATGCGACGGAATGGGAAAGCTATTGAAATATGAAAAATTATACTCTAAATTTTGCAAACAAAACATCTTTGTTATTGGTTTTAATCCCCTCTCCCTCTCCTACTTTCAATAAACTTTCAAGAAAATGTAGCAGACATCTTGCCGCTCTCGAGTTGGACTTACTAAAACATCTGGGATTCTGGGACGATAGCCACTTTGAGTTTCACGTATTTCAAATAACATATACTACCCCAGTCACATTTTCCCTATACGGCCGCCGTACGGCGAGTCGGAAACAGCCGTTTTAACATTTTTCTTGTATAAATTCCAAGGATTTAAAAATAAATCCAGATCGGCTGTGAATAGTGACCAGCCGAATTTTGAATCTATTTTACAATTTAAGGATTAACTTTTAAATCTCCAAAGATTTAAATTCAAATCTTTTAGATTTATATCTAAATCAACAAGATTTAGATCTAAATCTAATATTCGGCTGGTCACAGCCGATCTTGATTTATTTTAAATCCTTGGAATTCAGAGTGATACCAGTTACATATGGGTGGTTTGAATAATATTAAGCGGCCGTTTTCGACTGGCCGTACGGCGGCCGTAGAAGAAATGTGACTGAGGTATAAGCAGTCAGTTTCGGTTCATTCGTGTACGTTCATTTTGAATCCCAAACAAAACCAATTGAACATGCTGTACATGCTGTACTAAGAAAAAATGTTTAAAGAAAAATCACGCTCTTCTGAAAAGAATTCGTTTAAAGAATATATCCAAAGGTTATGTGTTGCATGTCGATATTGGGGAGATTATTGTACAGGTAATTCTTAATTTAAAGCAGCAACGTACTAGCAGCCTTAATAGCGCCATCTCAAGTCCTCAACTACCTACATCTGGCCAACATCATTCTGAGCTACATTCTGCATCTTCTGTAGTCTTGTAATATAGGCCCACTTGAATGATAACGCATTAATTCACCACTCAATACATTCAAACCAGATTAATTATGTGACCTAGAATGATACTTTTCTCCCCATATAATGTTAGTTTCTTCGAAATAAAATTATAGGCTAATACATTCTCTGTATTATTGATGGTTATCTCAAAATGTCTATTTTTAAGACTAGTTATTTATGATTAACACACAGTCGATGAGAGACCACACAAAGTTTTGATCAGTTGGCTGAGATGGATTCTCGTTTTGAATTCTTCTTAATTTTCAATAAATGTTAATTCACATCTAAACGCCCACCCTCCCTTCCTCGGACCCTACTACGCATGCTCATATCAACTGATGGCAGCTGATGTGGAATGGAGGGCGGCAGGCAGAAAATTGAACTCATTAGCAATATCGATCAAGTTGAAAATTCAACGTGGTTTCTGTGGTGAAAGTAAATTTGTGGGGTAATTTTCTTCTGATGAAAAATAATTTTCTCAATCTCTGAACGTTCAACCCATTTCCAGGGATGTAACAAAATAATAACTGAGAATAATAGAAAGTAGCGAGTGTTGCTGGGCTTATCACCTAAAGTTTTCTTCCATGTTGATATTGATATTGTTTTTTGATAAACATTTTCGTACATTTAACAGAGTGGTTGCATAAGTCCATACAAAGTACATTACAAGCTAACACATCGGGCCAATGTGTTGTTCAAGGGGAAGTCCACCCTGTAAAAATATTGGGTAAAATTTTAACTATCACGAGGGTAATTATGTGTCCAACCAATTTGGGGCAGTATTTTACCCAATGCGGGAAGCATTATTGTCCAGTAAGGTTAGAAAATAAGCAGCAATTACTTTAGAATGGGCAAAATTTTCATCACACTGGATAAATAAATATGCCCCCAAAATGCCCAATGTTGGTTGGACACATAATTACCCTCATGGAGCATTTTTACCCAATATTTTTAAGAGTGCACCCCAACCCAAAACTGATTGTAGAGAAAAATCAAACAAGCATACAAAGTGCATAATGCTGAAAAGTTCAATATAATTGGATTTAAGATGATAAAGTTTCAATCATTCTTGGGAAAAGAATAATGGCAAGGTAAATACGAAAACCGGGGAACCGAATAGCTATGACCTAAAATACCACCAACCGTCATTTCTTTCTATTCCAGTTGAAAATTAAAAACCAAAAGCAATTAAGAAGTTTGAAAAGGAAAAAAAAACTGTCATAATTATCGCATGGATCGCTTACCAAGCTAAAGGCAACAGGGCATCCGTTATTCAATCTGACCATATATGGTACGTAAACTTTTCTTTAGTAAAGCATGTCTCGTCAAAATGAATGATCCAGGCCTGAGTCGGACATGGCGATGTACTATCCGTAATAGTTTTCCATTGCAACACAGCAATCCCTTGTTCGGTTACAATAACATTTTGTCGTAACATAACCGGGTTTGACGGACGAGTAGCCTTCTTGCAAGACTGACCAAGAATCATTTTTCCATTGAAGGGTAACGAATGAGACGACTTTTCCCCCAAAAATAACATCAATTTTTTGCCGTTTCAGTATTTACCGTTTTCATGAAATTATCTTCCATCCCGATGTAGCCATCATCAACCGGTTGAGATTCCCCTCCGTGAAAACTGGGTTAAGTTTATTGAAGAAGTGTTAACAATTGCGTGGGTTTATCCCCATTACCATGATTGCGCCATCTGGTTTATTCTTCATGTCCACATTCCTATATCCTCACAATTCCTTACCCACTCCCAATAATAGAGGTGTTGATTGGGAGGAAGGCCTCTTCACTTCATGACATTTTTTGTCAGTGACCTTGCCCGATATAGCACGTCAGGTCATCGAGGCAATTGGACCTCTATAGCACAGGGAGAAGTTAAAGCCTCCATGGCTATGCTGATCCGAGTCATCCGACTGTTAGTTTGTATTCTGTAGTCTAAATTTGTGTGATTTTCTTTTTGACATTGAGATACAGTCCGCCAAATGAATTTTGGGGTATCTTTTTTTAATTATTATATTATTATTTTTATTTACTCCTGCGTGAATGGTGCATCATAATGGGTTACATGCGACAAAAGAAGAGTATCTAAGATTTACCATGATATGATAACACATCCACAATTTATTTTGGGTTTTATACTTTTGTTTGTTTTTTGGATGAACTGTATATAACCGCATTGAATCATTGTCTGAACTATAGTGGCGGATATGGATTCTCCACTAGTAAACCATTGTGGGTGAATGATTAAACGCAGTTATGATTTATGCCTCTGCCACTCTTCACACAATTTCAAAAATTTTCCCATAATGTGACCTTTGACCTATGTGACTTTTGACCTTGTGACACTAAAATCTGATCAGATCATCCCCAGTCATAATGAGCCTATCGCATGAATGATAAGTTCGATCACCAAGCTTTCTTCAGTTATCGCGAAATATAAACATTGCAATTTGCAAATAATGACTTCTGTGACCTTTGGCCCTTTGACCCAAAATTTAATCATAATTATTGCATACAAGAACCCAGACTGAAATTGCGAAAAAAAATATTAGAGGGTATATGATGACCTCTGTGACCTGTGTCCTTCCACCTTGTGGCCCTAAGATCTATTCATATCATCTTTCATCCCGTATGCATGCATGACATTTAAAGTTGACTCCTTTGACGGTTTTTCATTTTTCGCAAGAACGAAATATTCCAATAGGCTTGTATGTAAAATTATTGCCTTTGCGATTTTTGACATCATCCCAACATTTCCCTCAACTCTCAAAAGGTACTTCACTTATTTCCAGGGCCCTGTCTTACAAAGAGTTGCGATTGATCCGATCAATCACAACTATGGACGGTCAGCAACGTCAACATATATTATTCATGTTTGTTCAAAATATTTTCCAACTATGATATATATTCATGCATTCATTGTGTTTTTTCTTAAAAATGTATTGTGCTTCTCTTTGTTTACAAAGGACATTGTGCAAATTTACTGGAGAAAATTCATGACACTATGGATTTCCGTAGAGTTACAATTGATTGGATCAGTCGTAACTCTATG
The DNA here is from genome assembly GCF_037042905.1 of Lytechinus pictus. Lineage (NCBI taxonomy): Eukaryota > Metazoa > Echinodermata > Echinoidea > Temnopleuroida > Toxopneustidae > Lytechinus > Lytechinus pictus. The sequence continues at coordinate 42,832,074 of NC_087249.1, forward strand.
TAAGACGGGGCCAAGGTATATAATGGTCTCTGTGACATTGGACTGTTGCTCCCAAATCTCATCGTCACACTCTAAAAACAGAGTAAAATTTTACCCAATATTGGGTAAAAAGGGAACATGCATGTTTTCTGGGTATTTTCCCCCATATTGGGCAAAATGCATATTTTAAGGGTAAATTTCGACGCAACATTGCGTAAAATTTACAAAATATTTATCTTTTTATCCAACCAACATGCATGTTCCCATTTGACCCAATATTGGATAAACCTTTTTTTTAGAATGCATCAATCCATGCGTATTTGGACCAAGTTTTCCGTAATTCGTCAGTTCATGGAGGTAGAAAGAAACCTCCATGGTCAGTCAAATATCTATCTCTGACAACGAAACGGGACGGATGGACGGACGAGCCGAAAACATACCTCCGGCAACTAACTCTGACCGATGGGTGGAGGCATATAATAACAATAAACAATGTAATTAAAGAATAAGAAAACTTATTTATAAACCAATAACGTAGCCCAAAAAATACAAAATTAGAGAATCAATATTGGGTAAGATAAGTAATATATTTTCACTGAAAGCGGACAGTTCATAAAATGGAGCAGACAACTAAATAAATTCACAGCGTGTGAAAAGACGTGATGGCACGTAGTGTCGGTAGACCAGGGAAGTGGGAGTTCTCTGGGTAGACGTCTATTGTAATAGCAAAGTCAAATCACCGGCGATAATGGTCCTACAGGATTATTCTGCCATTATGTCAGGATCAGACACAATAATACTTATCATCTGTTTATCTTATTATATTATTGTCCATATTATATTGATATTGTACCTATTGCAATTTTTGCCAATGAACTCGTAAGTTCAAAGTGCAATTCTGAACCAATCCCTAGTCCTGGGCCCGCCCGTTGCGTAATCAGATATACGACCAACTGCAACTCCCTGATTGGCTGTTGAGCGCTGTTACCATGGTAGTTACCACTGGAGAGCAAATAACATTTATAGTAGCTTTTGGACCTGATGGGCCCTGTTGGATAAAAGTTACTATAATGGTAACTTTGCCATACAATGGTAACTATCATGGTAACGCTGATCAACAGCAAATAAAAATCAAGGATTCCATGCAAGTTACCAGAGCATGGTTGAATTACCATAATGGTAACTTTGTATGCAATGGGGCCCTAGACAACTTCTGCATGGATCCAAAATGGCGGTGGATTTGGAATAGCATATAAAAGTTACCATAATGGTAAAGCAAGGTAAAGTTACCATAATGGTAACTTGTATGCAATGGGGCCCTAGACTTCTGCATGGATTAAAAAAGGCGTTGGATTTGGAATTGGGTATCCTCGACCAGGGTGCGCGTTTCATAAAACCGTTCGTGGGTTCCGCACGACTAGAACATTATTGCTTAGAATCGAAATTGATCTCCATTGTTCTTGATAATACGACTCGTTAAGAATTTTGGCAAGTACCATGGACGATATCGATGCAATTAAGTGACAAGGCGAATAACAAGACACAGGAAAGTCCGGGGTTCGAACCCGGCTATAGCACATTGCTCTTTCACATCTTTCGGATGGTGACGTTGAAGACGTAAATGATCATATCTGATTGTTGCACATCTGTAAAAACGCAAGCACACACTCACACCCACACATACACCCTCACACACATACAGTGATACAGACAGTATCTATATAGAAATGTTGCCTAGCTGTTACCAAACACACACTATAAAAAAGGGTTTACCCAATATTGGGTATATATTGGGTAAAATGGAAACATGCATGTTGGTTGGGTAAAAAGATACCCAATATTTTGTAAATTTTACGCAATGTTTCGTTGAAATTTACCCTTTGAACATGCATGCATTTTGCCCAATATGGGGTAAAAAAAATACCCAGCAAACATGCATGTTCCCTTTCAACTCAACATTGGGTAAAATTTTACTCAGTGTTTTTAGAGTGAATAAGACGCTTGAAACCAGGGATTTTCTAACTAATATTTCCCTATTGCAAAGTAGTTTACATAGCATGTACACACTCCTGACCGAAAAAAGGGAGAAGAAATTGTTCTCATAGCCCCTCACAGGTTGCCCGCTGGCAGGCCAACCCTCCGCAAATTGCCGCCGAAATAGAGGCAACAAAACGGTTGAAATAGTCGCTGTATTTTTGCCAATTTAAAGCTTCTACTTGCCCGCTGTGATCGTGTGAACCTGTAGGTTATGGTGTCAAACTTTTTCTTCTTTAAATCCCTAAATATACTGTGTAATTTTCAATGTTTGGTACTCAAGTAAATCTGGCAGTTGCGGGCTTATAAATCTTTTTGCAGAGGAGTCTATTAAAAAATAATGCCGCGAACATGGTGAATGCCCGTGGCGTGAATGCAATGGTGTTCATTTTTAAACAGACACATTTTTATATAATGATTTTTTTCTTTCTTTTTGTTGCTGTTGTGGCATCATATTGAATTATGGTTACCACAAAACATTGACGAACCAGTGATAAACAAAACAGCTAAAAAAATATTCATCAGAAAACCACTGTATTAATTACATGTACTCCTCATATGATTTTTATAACGGACACATAATCAGAATCAAATGGCATTATTATACCCTGATTATTTAATTTGAAAGTTTCAGGAAGCTTAGTGTCGACTAGCCATACCATTTTCTATTGCATGGTAAATTTATACCTTATGTACCTCCATCCACTAAAGTACACTTTGATAGTTTGCGATAGCATCATTCTGTTGGGCAGTGTTAAATTTACGATTTCTTCCAAAGTCGAGAACAACGAATACGAAAATCAAGAATGATCAAAATTGACTTCAGCTTAATTTCTCTCAATTGCGCGAAGAGCGAGCACTTAAATGCGCGCACCAGGGGATGAAAGGTTTTATAAATCTAATAATGACTGATAAACTTGACCGGTCACGTATGGTTCTATTACCCCTTCACTTCAAGGTGGGTGTGTGACTGTGTGAGGGAGAGAGAGAATATACTAAAACAAGTGACAGAATGGATAGTTTGGCTACACTAAAACAAAATTTCCCGCTGGCTATTCACTAATAAGTAATATCGACGAGAAAGTTTTTGCACTGATTTAAAGGGACTATTATACATGAAATAGCATACATACACATTCCATTATGATTGTGGTACTATTGAACGGAGATGTGTACATAATATCAGCATACTCTATCCATGCTCTATCCTAGAAACTGTCGATTACCAATACATCGGTAAAGAGAAGCAAAAACAAATAACTGTCTAAACGGGGAAGCTCATAGTGCCACGAATATGCAAGGTATCAATTTCTTAAACTCCTAAATTTTGGTGTCATTATCACACCATCAATATTATTTGATGTTTTATCTCTGCCGCATCTGTGTTTAGCCATATTTTGGAGCATTTAAAAGGTCTTATGGAATAAAGAAAATGAAGGGAGAAAGGGCCATAATTATATAGTGTGATATTAAAGGAGATAAACTGGATATCAACATGATCAATGGAAGCGAATAATCATACACCGCTCTAGATTTTGATTATGAAATTTCGTCAATGACTTTAATAACCACCCCCCCCCCCCACCACTCCATCTATTCAATCCATACGCGCGATTCGCAAGTCATAATTATATCAGTTGTTTTTCGGTTGTTGTCATTTGTGTTTTTAAAGAGAGAAATTTCGTAACCAGCCTATTTTCAATGTTTTTTATACATTGTCCTGTAAAGACCCCTATTTAGCTGATGATGTACTTTTTCTACAGATGCGCAAATAAACACTTAGGAATGCATTTTTATTATTAAAAAATGATCATTAAAATGATAAACAGTTTGGTTTGATTACGTTCATGTAAAAAATATCGTTAAAAATAAATAAATATTGACTCTGGAAGGCTGATTGTGTGTGTGTAGCTGAACAACATTTAGCAATTAATGAATTAGACGCCAGTAGAATTTGAATGTGCTTTTGTAGTGTGGCAAAATTATATAGTGATAGTAAGCATCACGTATGAAGAAAATTCGGAAATATTTCATTGAAATTTGTTTATATCAATGTTGACATATGACAGGTTTCATTACTGACTCCATCGTAAAACGAGTTTTACTATATACGATGCACACGATGTCCACAAATTAACTCACCATGTAAACAGAGGTTGGTGGAAAATGGTGCTACACATAATATTTGTTTAAAAAACTTGGAATAGGAAATGAAAAGGAGAGATCTAACAATATTTTTCATGAATATTGGATGACACATTATGTACAGGTTAATGATGCCCATGGCTCAGTTAGGCATGGACCTATATTATAGGCCTATGATTATGTCAACAATTATCTAGTTGTGACCATGGAGCTACTCCATGTTGTGACGAAACGAGCGAAATGAGAAGACAAGCCGAAACAAATAAAAATACGATATCAATATTGATTCATGACACAATTCAATATTAAACTTGATATAGCCCTATACATCATCGTGGTATGGTATAAACATAGATCGATGAACACATCTGGATAAAAGAGGAGTAGGTCGCAGAGAGCGTATATACACAAAGTTGGTTTGAAAAGTCATGGCGACACGGGAGTAGCTTTTGAATAGCGTAGAAATACAATTAAAAAGGGAAAATGGAAGAAAAACATCCCAAAGTGATTCGTCATTTTGTTTTCATTCCGTCGTCTTTCCTCCATTTCTGACGACGCTGAGATCATATACAAGTCATGGCCAGGCAAGCTTTTCATAACCGGCCAATTAGTTGCCGATTCTTAAAAAAAAAGGAGATATATTTAGAAATCTGTGTGACGAAGTATGCTCTCCATAATCATGAATTTCTATTTCTGGGGTCCACTTTGGGGGAAATTTCGTGAGTCTATTTCCTTGGGTATCTTATTGAACTTGTATTTAGAATATCACTCTATTCACGTTATCAGGTTATGGACGAGCCGACTCACTTATGACTATGATTGTTCCAACATGTCCAAGGAACCGTCCTCGTCCGTTCTAGCACTTCAGAGGGTATGAAAGTCATCATATTTTGTTCCATTAATTAAGAATGAAGTTTGGAACAGATACCAAAAGAATTAATAAATGAAACTGACCGGAAATAAACTGGGGTGCGCACCCAGGAGAGATTGAACTTCTTAGCTTTGCCCAAATTAATGTAGTCATAAATTATTTAATTTGAGGTGTCTCCATTTGTAATATGACAATTTTCGTAATAATACATTGTACCAGTATACAATGTGGAATAAAGGCAAATGATCATCTATATCAACTGTTAATATTGAATGTATTTTATATGTCACATATAGATATAGCCCTCGGGCCCATTGCATAAAGAGTTGCCATCAAACCTAACTCCAACAATCACACACACCTTGACTTTCAACCTTTGAAATGCGCGTAATAGGGACTTGAGTTTGATTTATCAAACACAGCTCTTTCTGTAAATGACCCCTGGACTGACTTAATGAATTAGTATTTTAGAGTTAATCATAATTTGACATCTACTAACCTTATAGGTGGAATACGGAGACTTATCATCGATGATTGGGGCATATCGTGGTAGGCCTACTGTTCGGCTGCCGTTAGTCCCTTCGTTGGAATCAATGGAGTTATGTCCAGATATAACGGACATGGTCACAAATGCAAATAGCGTCTGATACAAAAAAATTATGAATATTTCTCCTTCTTGACAACAAAAAGCAGGCAAAACTCAGTTTTCACGGGTATCTGTGCATGCGCTGTACCGGCCATTCAGTATACTCCATTGATTTTGCGAAGAATTACTGATACTTGTCACTTTGCACTGGCCAACTGTGAGTTTGGGCGTCAAATTAGCATCGGGGTATCGTGAAAATTCCATTTTTGTACGATGCCGAGAAGAACCTGTCCAAAATTCGAGGTTTTAACCATGGAGGTAAACCACCCCACCGCAGAATTATGTCCATGAAAAAAATCAATACAATCGTTTGCATTAGAAACTGATTCGATGATCAAAATCTCTTTGAATATCCATCGTACCACTTGTAAAACCAAAGATTGAAGAACCGTTTGCGACACACCTCCGACATGGGATTAAAAAAGGGAAGCCTTCAAACACCAGCGTGCTATTCTGAGGTATCCTGCGTTCCCTGCGTTCCACTAGAATAGGTGTCAATTCACTAATTTGATATAAAGCGAGACATGAGGGGGGGGGGGGGGCATAAAGGCAAGAAAATATATAGGATTGAAAGAGCGAAAAGGAGGCGGTAATTGTATTCCAAAGGTGATGAAATATTACACGTGTACGCGACAGTTGCGGGGTTAAATGCGATCAGGAAAGAGGAAATCGCGTTGGGCTGGATGTCAAGTGCGTGCTTTGTACAAATCCGTCTTGTTTGGTCTCTTTGGAAGATGATGATCGACCATATACAGCCAGGAGTGGTGTTCCTCATGCCCCATCTGTTTGAGTTAGCTCTCGAAACTTGGCCTGGTCGTGCCGCATTGGAGTGCTCTATACCTCCCCTCTCTATCGCCCCCGACCCCCGTACTGGCATGGAGTGCGCTCCCGGTCGCTTGTTCCCATTATGAAGGCTTATACCCGGTTGATTTTCAATTCACAAAGTCGACCACTGAGCAAATCTCCCGCTCTCTCTACGTATCTCTCTTTCTTTCTCCGTCTCTTCCAGTCCTCATTCATTTCCAATCTTTCACTTTACATATTTACGTTCAAATCGGCGCTTTACATTCAATCCTATCTGACCCAAATCCAAGACATGTTATTCGAACGATGTAGGCCTACAAACATATTACAGATATTATGATGATAAAAAAAAAATGAAATAAATGGATCCCCCAATAGATCATACAGTAGGCCCGAACTGACGTTTCTCAAATTAACTTTTTTCTCTCAACATGATGATAAGACATTTAGAATGCAACTATGGAGCTACTAACACAGACCCGGATAGTCAAAATATCGATAAATATTAAGTACGCTTCTTTCTCTTCTTGAGGGAAACTTCGGTTAAAAGAGAAAAAAATAAACGATTTTTTAAAGAATTTCAAGACCCCTGTTCAATATGGTATTTATGATTTTAAGCCTAAGGTGTCAATATACATGTAACCGACCAAACATTCAAGTATCGCACTCCCGCACCACACCATCACGCCCAAATTCTCCACGCCCCTGCACTAAACCCGAACAGGAAATTATGACGTCAGTAATAATCTCCAGGTCAGTATTAAAATGAAAAGAACTCAAGTTATTTCTTCCTTTTTCCATTGTTCGGTGTCCTTTAGATGTAAATTCTTTCCGATTTGGACAATACCTGTGCGATGGTGCGTGACATTTGTCGCTCCGAATGTGGAGATTCTCTCTGTAGTCCCGCCTGTTGTGTTTGGTGTGTGACAAACCCAGGTCACTGACGGTTTGCAAACAAAACATGACATATCTCGATAATTCTGTCAAGATTTAAGCAAAGAAAGCGCAGTGCAATGAATGTTCTTGGGCAAACGTGTCGAGATGGTGGAGATGATTACAAATCAAAGTTCCCATCATGAAACTATACTATTACATATCGAAATTGAAAGTAAACTTTAACCCAATATCAAAATTTCAAATACTGTGTAAATAATATCCACAATAAGAACATTGGTTACAGAACGGGGGGGGGGGGGGCATCCGTATAGCATTACATATCAAATTTCATTTGGAAACTTTGAAAATGTAACTTTACCCTTTTGCTTTTGAAATTTCCATTGACCTTAAGGTATACTTATTCATCTTTTAATTTATTAGTTATGAATTATTCGTTAATTCATTAAATCATACATGTATGTATAATGTTCATTTATTCCTTTTGTTCATTGATATATATCTGTTTTACTTCTTTAAACAGGTAAGTGTGTTGGTATGTATGCCTGTTGGTATTGAAAAAAATACACATGGCAATACATATTTTGCAATCAAAGCTCTATTAAAGGCGTCAAATTAAAGCATTTAAACCGACTATATAATCATTCATATCTTTAAATAGTCAGATTGAATATACAAATAAAACACTACATTAAAGCAATTATTGATCGATTCATGATAATCTTTTGCAATACACTCTGTATGTAAAGACATCAAATACACATTTTGTGATATTTTGTACATAACATAATAATGATGTATATGAGCGTTATCATGATTCTGATAACACATCACCAACGTTATTATTAATATCATAAATAATATTGTTATCCTTATTTTAATCATGATACTAACAATCGCAATCTATACTATTAATATTACTTAATATCAATACAACTATACTACCACACACGGAGGGGGAGGGGGCTGGGTTATTTTGACAATGCTACTCACTTTTATATATATATATTTTTTTAATTAAAAGGTGGGGTGTGAAGTTTTGTTTAAAGTGTCTGCTGTATGATATGGTATATTTTCCGTATTTTGTAATGACAAATCTAAATTTTCTTTTTAAAGGGAGAGTGAGCTGTGTGTGGTCTTTCATTGACAGTGTGTTTTAAATACTTAGTCTTAGAATATACGTTTTCAGATATCTACTAACACTACAGAGAATAAATTGACCTATAATTGTTATTGTATGTAGAGAAACTAAAATGTTTTGGGAGGAAAAGTAATTATTTGCTACTTGGTAACGTACTTATTGCGTTATAAATGTATTGAGTAGTTAATTAGCATGTTATCATTCAAGTAGGTCTATATTACTAGACTACAATAGCATTATGGGTCAGGAAACTGGCCAGGTAAGAGTAGTTGAGCTAAGACTCGAGATGGCGCTATTGGTTCGCATCTGCTTTAACATGTATTTTGCTTCCTTATTATCAGAGCAAGTAAGGCTATATCATAAACATTTTTTCTTCTTTTTTGCAAAACACATCACATCTCTCTTTTCGATTATTTTCCATACCTGTGATTTATATTTCTGGCCGGGGCCCAAATGATAATGGCAGCAAACAAAGTCCAATGTTCAAGTAATGCGGTGCTATTTCCTGTTTACGAATGGCACAATTTTCTGGATGGACCATTTCGAATAAATATGAAAATTCCCAGCAGTAGGTACTTACTATTAACTGAGAATAAAGTAAGAAGAAAAAAAGATGGGAAATATGAAATTATAAGCACGATCGGATGTGGGGCCGATAATGTGGCTGTGATTTTACTTATTGTGGTTACTTTCATTTCGGCGAATCTCACAAAATCCTAAAAATACCAGATGCATACTTTAACCAACTTCAAGGAAATCAAAGGGAAATATTTTAAACAAAAATATTGATTTATTCATTGAAGTTTAATTTCTCTAATAACATTATTTTTGAGTTATCAAATAGAAACAAACATAAATAAATAAATACATATATGGAAATGAATCTTCAAAATTTACAACAAGATAGATCTGTAATTTGCTATATCAATTCTTACGAAATATTCTTCAATTTTGTAGTCTTTTTATCCTCGACGCTAGAAGATTAGACATTTGAACAGAAAGAGAGTAAATTATGAACATATACTGTGCTATGAGACTATGGCCAAAATATTTGTAACGATCCTGAATAAATATCTTCAGCAAATTTTAGCAGTTTTCAAATTGATAATGCGACGAAAATAAAAATCACTACTAAGACCGCAAATTGGCAATTTGTTAATAAAACTTTGTATTCATGTATTTTTATTCGTGTTGCATGCGCATTCATTTGCAAGCTATGTATAAGATCTAGAGGTTAAGAAATCATTTATGGCTGCCAATGCGAGGAGAGGAAAAATGTATATGTAGCTCGGTATGGCTTGAAAACCTTGTATTGGAAAGAGACAATCGGACACAAATAGATTAGTTGAGCGATATGATCAGAACCTAGTGACAGATTTATAGGTCTAAAGATCTTCACCGGTCAAGGCTAGGCTACGATAGAAAACATCCTCTCTGCATCTGAGTACGTTTATTTCCAATTAGTCTCGTGCCAATTCGTCTATTACCAACTCGTCTACTTACTATCATTTGGTCTACCATCAGTTCGTCCGCTATCATTGCCATTTCGTCCACTCACCATTTGGCTTCACGTCAGTTAAAGGAAATGGTATAGAAAATGGCAAAGATCATAATTTTATTGAAAATCGTTGGACCATGATCATTTTTGGCGACATTTTCGCATGACCGGTGGGTCACAGGAAAGACAAATCGGCCACTCTATATACCTTTCACATTATTTTCATAACTAAACATGTCCCCCATCAACGAGTTTTCCAGTCTGCGAGGTGTGTATCCGGCTTGCGTTCTTGCGGTAAGTCGCCGAACTCAACCACCAAATCGTCACGCCATATCACAAGAATACACAAAAATACGAAAATGAAAACCACCCCAATTCAGTTCTTGTTTGTATTCCAGGTAATAAGAACGAAATAAGAGGCGAATTCAAGGATAGGCCTATACACACGACAGAGTTATAATAAAACTGTATTGAATCTTGACCTCATCTACATAATCATATAGTGTAATAACGCTAAAACTGCAAAATTGTTTGCGGCGTCCTCAGTCATAAAGACGGTGAAATAATATCAGATAATGAATCAATGAAGGATTTTGAATACTTTAATTTATTCATTAGAAGTGTGGTTTTGCTGTCTTTAACAAATGTAACTTATATTGTCATTATCATAACTATTATTATTAGTTTTAATATATTATCATCAATATTATATTAATGATCATCATCGTTATTCGTTATCATTATTTCAGTCACACATTTTCATAAATGTATTCATTCATTCATTCAAGTCTATATTTTATTCCACTTATCGACCCATTGTTTCTGTGGTTTATTTGATTATTTTTCTATATATTACATAGGGATGATATGCGTTTGTTTTTGTAACAGCAAGATATCGGGGGGGGGGGGGGGGCTTTGCCCAAGTAAACAACCGAGAAAGGAAATTTTTTCCAGTTTTTCGGAGACGTTCCAGACCATGCAAAATGTGAATTTTAGAAAGGGTCTATCTTTAATAATGACGCACATTTTACACATTGCAAAACATAATATTAGATATTCTGATTTTGATTCTTCCCCCAACTTCATTTCTGAATCTCCGGCATGATCCAGCTTTAATGCATTCAACAACGCATGCATGGCTAACAAAATAATATCCGTTCTTTCTTCTTTATTCATTGTAATAATGTTTGTGCAATCAACCTCGTGTAGTAGGAAGGAAGTTAAATTACACAGCTACCCGATTTTCATTGCTTGAAATAAAGATATTTTGATATGAAATATAATTAGACGCGTTCGGGTTGGGCTATGACAGCCTTCGATTTCGTCACGCTTCTATGGTAAAGTTATCAATGGAAGAATTAACTCGATTCTGACGAGAGTCCTTGGTGAAGCGCCCTCTTGTGCTGAAAAAGAGACAAACTTCGGTCAAAATTATCCATGAAAAAAAATGCAATGAAACGGATCAAACATCTAAAGTGAATAACATGTATGGCCAATGAATAATAATAAGCAGCAAATGAATATTCCAGGCATTACTACCAATCACTTGGTAATTACATTACATTTGAGAAATGTCTGTTGGAAAGAACTTTCATAAGCAATTAAAATTATCTCGCACAAAAAGACGCCTATCTGATTGATCTGTAGAAAAGTTACATCCCTCACAAAAGAACTTAAATTACCAGCGATTGTGTGTAATATATATAGGCTTATGCCTCCTTCCCTGCATAAATTCATTATTATAAATATGAAAGTCGCTCTAATTTCATTGTACTTTGTACAAACTATATGAATCCATTTGATGATCAATTATGCTAAGTTAGATATGAACTGAACTGTAAAAAAATTTATTGGAACAAATTACACTAATACACTCACTACAGAAATGACAGTGCAAAACATGTAGTGCTATCACATTTTTTCTTTCTGGCGTTCACAGATCACCATATCAATCACTTTACACCAGTGTCAGATAATGTTAAAGAAAAAAAAAAGAAATGCAAGTTTACTCCCTACCCCTCGTGCTCGGCTCCAGGTGTCAATACAATACAGTAGGAGAGGGAGGGGGGTCCAGGCCGCTAGTTTGGCTAGTTAGGCCGTTTCTATGATGTGATGTTTTTTTTTATTCCATTACAATCATGTCAGGTTCCTTTTGAGAGTTATGGACACGAGGTATATGTCATTTTTTAGGAATAAACCCTTTTTTGTTCCCCCTTGTTTTGTGGGGTTTTGCGGCGATAATGACTTATTACCTTTGTCTTTGTCTAACAACATGGAATCAGTTTTCTCACCCCATACCTCCTCTCCATTTATGAAATCCTGGATCCGCCCCATCACTAGGAAAAAAATTCCCGCGCAAAACGGAGCCGTTCCACAGGCTAAAATCTAAGCTGGATACACCTTCAATAACAAACTTTAAACATGTTAAAGTGCAACCGAACCAGCATTAATCTTTCCATTCTGGTCTTCCCTCGTTTGGCAAATACAAGTCATCCCGGTTGACCGTTGAAACATCAGTCGCAATATAGAACAATCCCGATCTCTTAATGCTTTGAGTATCAAAATGAGAGATTTTCCTTTCACCGTGATACGTTTGACAGCCCCTTGCGGAATCCCCCGAATGTTTTTGGAGTGATTCAGAGGATATTTTCCACGAACTAGTAAGAATAAAAAAAGGGGAACCGGTAATTTCGCTGACCTTTAAAACGATGGGTATCTAAAAGAGATGAAAACAGGTAATGATGCGGCATTAGTGGCGTCAGCAAATTGTTTTGGCACCGGTACTATTCATTTTTATATATCTTTGTTGATCATGACGTTTTTGTATTTGACGTCAGTGTCTTTCATGAAAATTGGATAATGATAATGATTCAATAAAATGCACTGTCAACCAATGCCTTTCGACTGGTGTGTTAGCTCAGTTGGTATATAGAGCGTCCGTCTCACATCCGGGAGGTCGGGAGTTGAAGCCCCGACAGAAAGGCCAAAAGACTTAATAAGATGGGAGTTGCTGTTACCCTGTTTGGCGTTCAACGATGACAGGGATATATAGAGCTACTATACGTCAAACTGACAGGCGCTGCACAGTGCTGGCCGCCGGGCCCACGAAGACGAACAATCGGCAAAATTGATTTTCGGGGTTTACTATTTCAGATTTCTATTTCGAACAATAAAATCTGGATTTTTTTTGTCATTATGGTTCTTGGTTTCGTAAAGTAAAAATGTAATGGATATTAGACGAAATGGGTTGTAGACGAATCGGGATTTGACCAGATCTGGATTTGACCATATGAATTAAGATAAAACAGACAAAGTCATGAAAGTGGGTTTAGACCAGGTGGCAGCTTTGCCAAAATATAGACAAATAAGGCACATTGAAAGATATATCATTGAAACAGACATCTTTCAAGATCGCTAATTTTACATCTAATGAAGACAACCAACTGACAAACATCGACTTAAAGGTCAAGTCCACCCCAGCAAAATGTTGATATGAATAAGTAGAGAAAAATCAAACTAGCATAACACTGAAAATTTCATCAAAATCGGATGTAAAATAAGAAAGTTATGGCATTTTAAAGATTTGCTTATTTTTCACAAAACAGTGATATGCACAACTCAGTGACATGCAAATAAGTCAGTCGATGATGTCAATCACTCACTATTTCTTTAGTTTTTTATTGTTCGAATTATACAATATTTCATTTTTTATAGATTTGACCATAGGGACCGACTTGACTGAACCATTTAGTATTAAACAATGCTAATTCCACATGTTCAGGGAGAAATTAATCACTGTTTCACGTGACAATGAGGAAAAAATTAGAATATTTCATATCTCATATAATAAAATACAAAAGAAAATTAATAGTGAGTGGATGACGTCATCAGTCTCCTCATTTGCATACCGACCAGGATGTGCATATAACTGTTTTGTGAAATTAAGCAAATCTTTAAAATGTCATAACTCTTATTTTACATCCGATTTTGATGAAATTTTCAGTGTTATGCTTGTTGGATTTTTCTTTTTTTATTCAAATCAATTTTTTGTTGGGGTGGACTTGTCCTTTAAAGAGGAGCTCTGCCCTGATATCAACCTCGTTTTGATAAAAGCTGGAACGAAATTGAAAGAAAAAAAATACAAAATTTAACGAAAATGTAGAAATGTTATAAATCAAAAGGTGTTTACAATTATTTCGACGCCACATGACCACAAGACCGGACATGGTGGCTCAGTGGTAGAGCGCCCGCCTCATGAACGGAAGGTCGTGGGTTTGATCCCCGGCCGAGTCATACCAAAGACTTTAAAAATGGGATCTTCTGCCTTCTTGTCAGGCGCTCGACGGATGAGAATGGAGAAGGGTAATAATGTTATGCAGGGCCCGCTGGAAGAACGGATTACAGCTGAGAGTGGCTACCCTGTGTAAATAAGAGTTATTATCAATATTATTTCTATATTACATGCGAGCATACAGTATTCCAACATTTCATTATTTCATGATTTAGGATGAATAAATGCCATGTTCAATTTTCTAATAAAACCATCGATCTTTACCAAATCATAATTCTCTCACAAGGCACATGGGGGCGCTGTTCTTATATGATGTTTAGTGTTCCTGGATTAACACTTACTGTATGATGTTACAATATCAAAACTTAACAAATTTACACGAATTATTCATTTTATTAATTTTCGCTAACCTCTAAATTATAAATAAATATGTTTGTCTAGTATCTGTATATCAGTGAAAATCAATTTGACGTCAGGGTACACTTTTCTCTTTTTATTATTAACATCTTGTGGGAGCGGACCTGCGAGATTTCATTTTTGCCTAAAAAAAAATGTAAAACTACTTAATATCATATTTAGAATGTTTCAAGACTTGCAAATACTTGCACGCACGACTTTACACACAACTGGAACATGTTCTTAATTCTACACAGCAATAACTGTGGTGTTAACCGGTATACATACAGGACCACACCAGTAATTTTACATCGGTGTTAAATTGACAGTGTTAGTTTAACACCTATAGGTGTTGTTACAACACCTTTGGTTGTTACATTTACACTCTTTGGTGTTATGTTCAATCTCTAGGGTGTAATTTTAACACCTCAGGGTGTGGTCCTCTATTAACACAAGCTGGTGTCAGTTTTAACACCACAGGTTTAGTATAGGTGCTAATTCAGCTACATAATTTATATCATAACATCACAATAAACGATCAGCATCCGTGCGTCAAGTCATGGGGAACTTACAAACAGATTTATGAAACGGTCCTGGTAACGATCACATAGGCCTAATTAAATGTGACAGACGACAACAATATTGTAACTTGGCGGTCTCAAATTTCATTATTTCATCAGCACTCACAGTTTAGATTATGCTGTAAACCTTTATAGACATACATTTTAAGCTCTAAAGAAAAAATTAAGACTGAGATGTTTATTAACACAAGATACCTTTAATTAATTTCTTGGAGGAACAGAAATAAAACGGAGGGACGCAAAGTCTATTAGGAGAATTAACCCAACCGTGCAGTGTATCTTTAATCCTTGCAAATGCCCCCCTTAGAATGAGGCTAAGCTCTGGATCCGATGTCGATTTTGACCTTCAACTGCCGGAAACATTCGTCTAATATTTACGAATGCTAAAGACCAGAGAGAATTCATCAACCTGGGGTTCGTTTACACAGAGTATCGATCAAACGCAATTCGTATACGCAACTTGATTTTCAATCAATCAACATCGCGCATTTTGGACTTGCACTTGATATTAATCGACTTGAGTTTGAATGGCAGTACTTTGTGCAACGGGTCCGTGCTGTATTTCCTTTCTTTGAAGGAGTTATTGCCCGGAGATTACACTTGTCGTTACGACGATGAATGATGAAAGGAAATCACCATCAATTAGTTTTCAAGTTTTCCTCACTTTGTCTTCATTCAAGTCAAGTCCAAGCTCTCCTTTTTCCGATCCATCTGGCCACCCCTCTCATAGTCTCCGAAGGAAAAAAATATTCTGATAATTCATAAAAGCAGGAAATATATATATATATATATATATATTTGCATTTCACTAAAGCATGGACCTTTGTAATAGGTCCATGACTAAAGTATTATTTTGACTTATACAAACTAAAGAATATATTAACGATATAATCATTTGTACTGTTATTAATATTTTTATTTTATTTTCCAATTATTTCAAATATCTATTTTACGTATTTATTTATGCATTATTTTTTATTTACATTTTTAGTTTATTAATTTCCTCTCATTTTATTTTCATTTATTTCATTGTGCTTTATTTTTTCTTATTCATTATTCTTTTTATCATGTTTATTGTCATTATCAATTTATTAATTTAGGGGGATACTGTATCCCTCCAAGAATTGGTGGTTGGGGTGGACTTTTTGGTTGTACATCTGGGCCCCATCTTACAAAGAGTTACGATTGATCCGTTAAATCGAAACTATGGATGGCCAGCAACGTCAACATTATTTTTCTAACTATGACGTATATACATGCATTCATTGTTTTCTTGAAAATTCACTGTGCTTCTCTTTGTTTACAAAGGACATTGTGCCAATCTTCTAAAGAAAAAATTACGACACTGATGGATTTCCATAGAGTTACGATTGATTGGATCAATCGTAACTCTTTGTAAGACTGCCCCCCGGACTAACCGGTGGCTTTGAACTGTTGATCCCCTGTGATGACGCCCAAGAGTAAAAAAAATGACAAACGAGAAATAAAATCAGCCTCAAGAATGCAAAACGCACTGCCCTGTTCTCTATCATTCAAATGCAAAACACACGACCAATTTATCAGAATGACTTTAGAACTAAACGCAGTACGCGTCTGATGATGAGGGGGAGGAGGATGACGAAGACGATGATGTTGATGATAATGTGCTACAGCATCTCTATCAATTCTATGCATGGCGCCAGGCCATTACACTCTTAAAATGCTGGGCAACATAATTACCGTCCACACAACAATTGGTTAAAAAATGTATCCAACTCTGGGCAGTTTTCAACCAAAACTGTGTAGTTTTCACCCATATAGCACACATTATTGGTTTAAGACTACCTAGAATTGGATAAAGTTTTAACCAATTTGTTGTGTGGACAGTATGCTGCCAAAGAGTGTAGGGCGGGTAGACTACTCCAACAAATTGAACTATCTTCGTAACTCAAATCTTATCATATTTTTACGTCAAAATTAAAATTATAAACTCTTAAATTCGGCTGTTACATGCCAGAGTGTGTGGTTCTTCAAGCCCAAACCTGCAGGCCTATATTGTGACCATAGACGCGGATCACAGGGAAGGGAACACAGGGGCCTTGTGCCCCACAAATTTGAAGAATTAACCTGCGATCAGTCATGTTTCGCTGAGATAAACCTGTTTTTTTTTTTGCAATTGTCTTGTTTTTCAGCCAAATGAAGTGGGGCATTTTTCTGTGCCCTACCCCAAGTTATGATCCCTTGATCCTTCTCAATTCGAATGACAGGAAAAGGAAAAGGCTAGATAGATACTAGGCCTACATGTAGGGGTCTGTTTCATAAAAGAAAATCTGGCAATTTTTCAATTTTTTTGGGGGCCAGAGTTTTTTCAATATTTTAAATGTCAATGGCATAGTTTTGTTTGCCAGAGGTTTTGTTTATTTGCCAGAAGTTTACCATACTCCCTGAAGTATGGGTCGTGTGGTCCAGTGGTTAGAGCATTGGACTCATAAAATCACAAGGTTGTGAGTTCGAATCACCACTCTGCCATTGTCTCCACTGTGATAAAATGACCCAAGGGTAATATCTGTTGTATATAAGGTCAACCACTATGACTGATTATTAACCCACACTGTAAAAAAAATATTTGGTAAAATTTTAACGAGCACGAGGATAATAAAATATGTGTCCAACCAATTTTGGGCAATATTTTACTCAATGCGGGAAGCATTTTGTTCAAAGGTTAAAAAAAAAAGCAGCAAATACTTTAGAATGGGTTCATCACACTGGATAAATAAAAATGCCCAAAAGAAATGCCCAATGTTGGTTGGACACATAATTACCCTCATGGATCATTTTGACCCAATATTTTTTAGAGTGCAGACGTAAAAAATGTTTCATAGGTAATTGGTTATATACCAGCTTGGCGTTTACCACCAAAACGCTGTCCTGCCGAGTTCCTACGGGAGTTGCCATAAACAGAAACAGTATATATATGTACCCTTTACCAATATCATATAGTACTGTGTCTGTCTGGTATATCAAACTTTCTTTTGATTTACACAAACAAAGTCTATTTAAATACAAGGTCACTGGTTTGCTATGCGCTGTACATAATGCTATATTAAAGGACAAGTCCACCCCAACAAGATGCTGATTTGAAAAAAAAAAAGAAAAATCCAACAAGCAAAACACTGAAAATTTCATCAAAATCAGATGTAAAATAAGAAAGTTATGACATTTTAAAGTTCGCTTAATTTCACAAACAGTTATATGCACATCCTGGTCGGTATGCGAATTGGCAGACTGATGACGTCACCCACTCACTATTTCTTTTGTTTTTATTATATGAAATATTCTAATTTTCTCCTCCTTGTCAAGTGAAACAAAGTTTCATTTCTCCCTGAACATGTGGAATTACCATTTTGTTAACAGTTTATGGTTAAGTTGGTCCTTCTTGTCAAATCTGTAAAAATTGAAATATTGTATTATTCAAACAATAAAAAACAAAAGAAATAGTGAGTGATGGACATCATCGACTCTCGCATTTGCATATCACTGAGTTGTGCATTTAACTGTTTTGTGAAAAATAAGTGAAACTTAAAAATGTCATAACTTTCTTATTTTACATCCGATTTCGATGAAATTTGCAGCGTTATGTTTGTTTGATTTTTCTCTATCGATTCAAATAAACAATTTTCTGGGGTGGACTTGACCTTTAAGGAATATTCCCTTGAATAAAATCAGTGTTATCACATCTCATGGCAAAAAAAAACCTAATGCTGTAAAAGAGGGCAAAGCTGAGCAAAGTACAAGTTCTTTGAAAGAGAACATGGCGCAGGGACCCAGAAGTACTTTACCAATCCCATACTGGTCTTGCTTGCTTATCGAAGTTATTCTTATACCTTGGTATCGTCTCAATGGCTTAAGGAATCACCTGAGAATTAAAGTAGTTTTCTTTGAAAAGTCTTGTGCAAGAGGGTTGCATGTGGCAAACATTTGAAAGAGAATTGAACATGTCACTGATAGTACCATGGATACAGAGATCTGGAACATCATGAACAGTCTCATTTCAGGCTAAAAATATCTTATTTCCGTAAAGATTAGCCTTTTTCGCCATCTTACAAAACGTCACATAATCTGGTTATCGCCGTAAAGATTCCTGTTCAAAGTTTGCGGTTAAACATATATTTTTGACGTTTCACAGAACTTTGGAATTCACGCAGAATGTGCTGGACGTTTACGCCGATCGACACAAATGAAAAAAAAGGGGGAGGGGCGGTAACAACTGTTAAAGTTGGCTGAAGAAAAGCCTAGAATGCGGATTACTTCACATTTCGAATGTGGAACACCTTTCTCCTGGCATTTTCTCACTGGATATGTAACATATCTGTGCTTTCTATTTAGTGGATAAAGCCAAGGCACCCCGTGACCCACTTTCCAAATCGGCTGTCAAAAAAAACCCAGGCAGGCGGCCGACCCCGCGATCACGTGACATGCAATCAGGATAACATTGATTAATATCACAGGAATGTTTGTCCTATGTTATTGATTTTTTTTCTCCAATGTCTACAAGGTGTTTTATTTTATTTTTTGCTCTTCCCTCTTTATGGCGGGGGAAGGGGGGGGGGGGTAATTAGAACACATTTTTTTCCAACAAAAGATGATCACTGTTTCAAGCAGGGGAAAAATACCTGGGGCGATTTCGCCCCCGAAATAATCAGTCAAAAGAGCCCCGGAAATAAGCAAAGTTAGAGCTTATCTAATGTTTCAGGTTTAGGCAGGCTGTGGAAAAGTTGCCCCCGAAATTGAAAATATATATATTTTTTTGTCTGGTTTCAAGTTGCCATGTGAAGGAGCTGCCTGGGAACTGGTGGATATTTTATTCATATCACCCACCTCCCCCCCCCCCCTTCCCGGAAGAGACCCCACACACTTGGAAGACGAGGGTGAGTTTAGTGAACCTATACATTTCACACCGAGAGCACCTGTGACGGATGGGTAAATTCTATAAGCCCGCAGGTCAAAGGTCATTTGGTGGTCATCTTGAAAACTCATCCCCCTTCATCCCGAACTTGATGCTTGGCCTATTTACGACACCGGAAACGATCTCGGTTTGGGGTTTGTTTATCCGGCTTATGCATACGGCAGTCACCACTTCAACCACACCCGATTAAACTTGGCCTCAAGAAACCAGCTCCCGTGTAACCCGCAAATCTTGCACCCCCAGTGGCATAGCTAAACCTGGTTGGGGGGATGCTTAGCTCACGCAGAAGATTTAATCGGCTGGGCATAAACTCCAAATATGAATGATTTACCGCCCCCCCCAAAAAAAAAAATTATATCTATCAACAGCCCCAACATAAATTAATGGATAATTTAATATTAGGAACATTTTCTCCTCTCGACTTCAGTCCACCATTGTACATGTACGTGAACCTGCATGCGCGCAGAGAAACTAATGAATTTAAATCTTAATTTCAATGAGAAAATGCGATTACTTGTAAGTAACTCATCCTTTCTCAATATCAAATGAATCATCGATTTCATTTTTTAAATATTAGAGATGTGTATCAAAGTAGGGATGATAAATTGATAATGTTCTATGCGATTGTGATCACGGTTTAATTGTCTTCAGGCAGAAAAAATAATCTCAGCTCACGGACTTGCCTTAACAAACCTCAACTAACGATTTCATGAAATGATACAACGTCAGTCTTTTCATGAAATCTTTTCGACTTTGCTTTCATAATTTTACTCTCCACAATGAGCTAGTGACACCAACGAAACCTTTCAAAATCAAACCGATTGAATGTCATGGAAAACAGAGTTCCTTATTCAACATAATATATTTTCTTACAAAATGTAGCATTGAGTAACACATTAGGTCTAATTGTTTGTCACAAAATTGATGCATGTTTATGTACAAAGATACAAGAAATGAGCATCTATTCGTGTATTTCTTGTTATATTTGCTACAGATTTATTTGACCCTGTTTACATTATGCTAACGAACGTAATAATTTTGATCGGTCTTAGGCCCGTTTCATAAAACTTAGATAATAACAAATTTACGATAACAGTTTAAAGCTACGGAAATCATTCAATCTGATTGGCTGATAGTAAACTTGTTACAGAAATAATTGAGCATTTGTATTATAACGGTAAACTGCCAATTCGTCTACTGCCAACTCGTCCACTCACCACATGGTCTATACTTTCATTTAGTACAATGCCAATCCATCCATCAACATTCCGTCTAACAACCATTTGGTCCAATAAACATTTGGTCCAATCATCACTTCGTCTAATCACTATTTCCTCTCTTAACCAGTTGGTCTAATGTCCATTTGATTTTCATTTATTTTGCACGATTAACACTTAGTCCAATTAGACCAAATGGTAGGCCTATATACGGACTAAATGGCTATGGGTATTGGACCAACTGGTTATTACACGAAATGGCGGGTGGACGAATTGGTAATTAGACCAGGTGGATAGTGGACGAACTGATGGTAGACCAAATGAAAGTAAGCGAGTTGGTAATTGGACGATTTGGCATTAGACGAATTGGAAATAAACCACTATAACAAGTCTGAACGAAACGGTTGTCGGTTTCCACGATGTGACTCTGCGCAAGGATGGAGTACCCCTTCTCTTTAAACTTTCGAACAATTAAAAAAAAGAGAAAATCCTACCTTGAACTCGAACCGGATGGTGTTGGAAGTTGATGATTCTAGTTACTCTGCTCAGCTGTTCCTTTAGTGTTCCGTCTGTTAAACTTCTGTCATCTCCCGGTATCTGTTCCACCGGAGATGGGTTGTCATAGTAACACGATTCGGAAACAACCGGGATAGCGGGTGAACTGGATGATAGGATGAAACAAAGAGAGTGACAAGGTATGAATTAAGACATACGAAACGCATTATTTATATTTTATTAGATTTATTACCAAATAGCAATGTATCGAGTGTTCGATTTTATGCTTCCAGCACATCACATACCAAGCAATTTTGAGAATTCGGTTATTGAGTTGGTGTAAAATGAATAAAATCTTAGATTTCCTTCAGTTTTAAGCATATCAATTAAAACAATTTACGTCTGAGAATGTTATATAAATAGGTAGATAGATGATGGATGGATAGATAGATGGTTAGTAAATTAAATATGTTGTCAGAGTTAAAGAGGTCCAAGATGTGCTTAATTTTACATTTTCCCCCCAAATCTATTAAATTATTTGCCTCTTGTTGTAAAACGTTATCGTAGAGTGTTCCCGGTCGAGATCAAGTTCGAGGAAAATTCCATTTTGTCGCAAAATTATATTATGCCATAATTTGTGGGGTTTTTTTAAACGAAATATTTGTCTTGCCTTTCTATACAAAAGATATAAAAGAATATGATTCTGTTATAACATGAATTTCATTATCTAATTTTGTAACAAAACGGATGAATGCAGGCCTTCGTTACAAAATTGAAAAAAAGAAGGTCATGGTGAGAGATTTTCTTACAAAACCGGTTGTACTAATATTCATTTTATATCAAATAGGCTAAGGGCTCCAGTGTGTGATATTCATAACACTACTCCCAATTAGGTTATCTTGCCAAGGACTCTACTATTTTATAATAATTGGGTGTGTTGCGTAAAATAGCATACGTGGTTACATCACATTATTACTGCCATAAACATGTTGATAATTATGCTATAATAAGCACTGTATTAAAGTGAATGACGCTTAATGGTGTATATGTGTCTAGAGGTGATGGTGGTGGAGGGGGGGGGGGTAGATTAGGTGACCTTCTCTTTAGTTGCCAGAAATATTGTTGCTTAAAAGTGCTTCCGAATTATTGTTTGCCTCTCTTGTATGTCCTGACTCGGCTTTGAAGGTACGCCACTGTATTTACCGTATAACACAACCTATATCTTTCGGAAGATGGACGCGTAGTTGTCATACATGTATTTGCAATGAGTTATGGCAACTCTATTCTTCAACACTGGACCGATTTGTTTTCTTCATAAATCACCAAATTGACATCCCTTTCCAAATCTTTTAAGGACGTTCCACAGATAAAATGAAGTCCATGTCATTTTCACCAAATTTTGCAGAGAGTTACTTTGGTATCTATGCATTATGAAAATGCAAAAAATAAATGTAGGTTCATGTCCTTATTTTTTTTCTACGGGTCTTCAAAGTCGCCGTATTGGAATGATATGCAATCTTGCGCAATCAAGAGAATCATGCCTCTCTTAGACCTCACGAATACACCAAATGAGTTTAAATCATCTTTACTCAGTGGATACCGCATCAAACTTCATCAAATTTTCATGATATATAACAAAGTGTCTACCAAAGTAAGAAAAAGTCTTTTAGTTGGTAAAACTATATCAATTTGGAGTCAGCAGCGCCCTCATTTGGCAAGAATGGTGCAAAAACTCGGAAAACAAATCTTCAAAGACGTGAATCTACTCAAAAATTAAAAAAGTATTTTGTAAGCTGCACTTTTTTTCAAAATCCATGTCATTTTCATCAAATTCGGCTTAATTGCAGATGAATGCATATCAAAAGTGTAGGGAAGTTAAAAATATGGGGTTCATGTGCTCGTTTTCAAACTATTAAGTGGTGTCCCAAGTGTTGCAAGTTGGCTTGAAAATCGCCTAAAAAGCGCCCAAAACATGCAAAAGTCTCTTAAGGGCACACATGAGTATTACAGACCCCCATTCACTCACGTGTTATATCATAGCTCATCAAAAAATCATTAAAAATCAATCCCTCGATAGATTTTGCTTTAATTCACTGACATTAGTCACAATTAACAGTACATTAAGGCTTGATATGTTAATCAGGTACTTGCCCAGCTCAATCGAAAGTTAAATGGCCTGAAATAAGACTAACCATAATTTCGGCCAGTTCATTGCCAGAAAAACCAGAACTGCATTGTGGGTAATAATAATTAAAATGAAAGACAAAAATGCAGTCTAGCCTCCCCAAACGCCTTAATTATGAAAGAGTATGAACATAGCATTATCTCTATCGTTCTTCTTTTGATATACAAACATTTGATCTATTTTTAATGAATTATTTTAATCAATAAAGTCATGTGATCTTTACTTACGCCTGTCCGACATGCTTCGCGCGCAGATTAATTACTCTCATGTGCCCATAAGGAGAAAAATCAGCTCACATTACCTACAGCTTCATCCATTGTGACGTCAGCGCGCAGAGTGTAAAATATGCGCAGGTCATGATGCGCACAAACATAACTGTGGAACGTCCTTAATACTAGTAATACAAAATAACGTGAAACATAAATCTGGGGCCCGTTGCAATCAATCGCAACTCCGAAAATCATGAGCAACTTGATTTTCAACCAATCAACAGCGCGCATTTTTGACTTGCGATTGATTTTTTGACTTGCGTTTAAACGCAACTCTTTCTGCAACGGGCCCCTGTTCACGTATCCCATTTTTTCTGTCTGTTTATGTCGTAATCTGTGAAATAATACCTTATATTCGCAAATGATGCAAAGTATCTATTATTTCTATAGGGGGGGGGGTTACCTCTTCAATTGCTTTCATCTGGGGAGCGTTTCATGAAAGGACTTGTCGGACGTTTTATCCGACAAGTCCCATTTTATCCGACAGTTACCATAGTAACAGTACCTCTCAGCCAATCAACATCAGAGAAAGATGTCAGATCTGACAACTTGTCGGATGAAAATGTTGATGAAACACTCCCCTGGTCTCCTCTGTATTCATAAAACACATTCTGAAACTTACATGTATGTTTCAGTGACAGTGAAACGTAAATTCGCCCCTTAGGGCACAATAATCTGAAAAGATTTACTATACAGATTTTACATAACAGGTCATACTTGTTACAAATGTGTGTTGAATGTGTTTTATTTGAGTTTTAATAATGTGTAATGTTATATACCGGAACGTGCAATACTCTCTAAATGGTTTTTCCAAGAGGGCTCGCATGGCTCTGGGCAATAGTACTGAATTTTACTTTTGCGAGCCCTGGCCCATGGAAAACCATTTTCTTACCCTTTTCTTTCATTTCTACCTATCCATATTTAATTGTTCAATTTCAAATTATATTTTTGTGATAACATTGTACAATTTTTAAATGTTTTTTTTATGGCCAAATAAATAATAATAATCTCTCGACCCCACCCTGTTTATAAATCTGCCGCGCCTTCTCCACCCTCGTTTAGCATGTTTATTCCTCAAACTTGTGTATAAATGCTTGGTCTGCTGCTTTCATAATTCCCTCATCTGCGACACACCCCTCGCTCGGCCTCAGGCCGCCTTGTTTCCAAATTATTAATATGATAACTTATTACACCGGCGGATGCAGCTCCAACCTTCTGACGTCAATGATTTACCAGTCCGTAGTCTATATAGGCGGCATTCAGACTTGTACTCTTCAGCCAAATAATCAATCAGTACGTGTCCAACCGAATTCTATCGGTAAGAGTGAAAGGGTTAAAAGGGAGTTCTGGTTTAGTTTGACGATTTATCACCAACACGCTGTAGGCCGATGCAACTGTGCGAGGGGGGAATTTCCTACTAAAATGTTGAGTACCGGTACATACTTTGTTATAGCACGTTTTCACAAAATGCTAGAAAAGTGTTCATCAAAATAATCCTTCATTGTCGCCTTTTGAAACGGGATGCATTCGAATATTACCCCACCCCCTTACTGTATCTAATCCACTGATGCATTTAATAAGGACGACATCCAAAATTGGCATTGAAAAGTGCTTGCATCAAACACTCTTTTATTTCCCAAAACGAACGAACATAACTTATCAAGAAACTCTTTTCGTAGAATCCGTAAATTAATGTAAATAACTAATTTGAAGTTGGCAATCACTTTATGAAACAAGTGGAACGCCTCTGGCGGTCTCGCCTGCATTACTCGATTCAATCTAGTTCATTGCTGACTTTGAAATCAATTACTCATAAAAATCACACTTCATATGATAATGAAAATGTTGTGTTCATTGACCTTAAACGACCTTGACATTAATCATGTGACCCAAGACTCGTGCAAAATGATCAGTGCCCCTTGATTGCCCTTATGTCCATGTTAAATGACCTAGGTCTATAAACTTTCAGTTATGATCATTGATGGCAATTCAACAAATACCCCCAGCATGGCCAAAGTTCATTGACCCTAAATGACATTTGACCTTGGTCATCTGACCTGAAAACTCATGTAGGATGTTATGTCTAAGTTTCATGAACAAGATCCAGAGGCAATGCTATGATGGCAATTCAACAAATATCCCTAACAAAGTTAATTGACCCTAAATGACCTATGACCTTTGTCATGTGACCTGAATATCAGGCAGGATATTAAGTAATACTTCATTACCCTTATGTGTCAGTTTCATGCACTAGGTCTACATACTCTCTAATGAAGACATTTCATAAACTTAACCTTGACTAAGATTTCATTGTCGATAACGCCTCCGCCGTCGGAAAAGCGGCGCCTATAATCTTGCTCTGCTTTGCAGGCGAGACAAAAATGGAGGGGGAGGGGTATGTGGAATAGAAGTAGTATACCAGGGTATCTTGCAGAAACATTAGCGATCAAACGCAACTCTAAAAATCAAAGGTAATTTGACTTTCAACCAATTAAATGCGAGTATTTGGGAATTGCGTTGCATTTGAATGTAAATTTCTTTCTGCAAATGGCCCAGATCACTCGCGTGAAGAGGCCTGTCTTATGATAAATAATCTCGACGCGTCGGGACGGTACGTCATACATTGTTACACTGTAACAGGGTGATTCCATACGTGTCGTATGGGACATTTAGAGAACATTTGACAGTTTTTTTTACAAGAAAAACAAAAAATATTCCAGTAACTAAATGTGATCATCAAGTACTACCAGAGTCCTGTATAATACAGATTTAAAATAGTAATGTGTCGTACGGACGCAGAAAAGTGGCTTTTTTAGAAAACCCAAGTTTGTACTCTGAAGCCAAACTTTCCTACTTTATGTCTCTTTGATTTCTTCAATCACTTTATTTGGCTGATGATAATGATAATCCTATCAAACTAAAGACATTCAATATGTTAGAAACCGCTTTTGGCTGAATATTTCTGTCAATATATCATAAATAAAATATTGTGTCGTACGGGACGCTTGTGTGTCGTACGGGACACCTGTGTGTCGTACGGGACACTTGTGTGTTAAATAGGCACTTGCGTGTTGTATTGGACAGCCTGAATAAAACAATGAACTTTTTTATCAATTAGAAGGGGAGCATTGCCCCTAAATTCTTCCTTTTTAATGAAAAGCCTTTTAATAAGTAGTCATTCAGGACAATATAAATAAGTAACCTCATTATATACAATCGGGAGCAATATATTATTATTTTTTCAAAATGGGAAATGTACAATGGTTCACAGCATTTTTACCAGCTGAAAAACTCGAGGTTTTGTGTGAAGTTATATTTTAGTGAATCAATTGATGATTTCCAATACACTATTTAAACAATGAATGAATGAAACTGTTTGTGTAAATTATGGGGCAAAAATGTTATGATTTTTCATATAAAATGTATATATACATGATATGTCACAACTGTCACTTGAAATTCCACAAAATATTTATTTTTTTAAGAAATGCGATTCTACTTTTTCAAACCTTTCAGCATTTCATGAAACCATATGATTTGTATTATTTTCCAGATATTTTTTTGAACAACATGGTTTGTCTTATTTTCCAGATTTTTTTTCATAACTTAAAAAAGTAAGGAGTTTCAATACTGTATATAAAAAAAATTAGTGATCATCAAGTAAAGTCCACATAGATGATTGATAAGTAAATATTTTTTGTTTACATCTTATAATAATTTCACATTAGCATGCAAGAGGAAGTCATCTTCCAGGCTAGGGTGAATCAATTATTAATGTTTTCTTTTCATGCTCAATGACAAATAAATTAACCTGCTCTGACCAGTGAAAATCACCAGTTTAGCTGAAGGGATTGACAAAAGAACAATCCTACATGAAGTCAATTAAAATGGTTAGAATCACCTATTTCATGTTCTATGTCGATAAATAAAGTACTTTTTCAGTTCACTTTATGTCAAATCAATTACTTAAATTAAAATAGGCCTACTATTGATAGTTTCTGAATCCAAATCCTGCAATTAAATGCAGTATATATTGTGTGTCGTACGGGACATGTCCCTTTTAATAGGACAATTATTGAAAAATGAAGGGCAGTAATTAGATCCTTATGGGATAAATCGATCACCCATGGGTCAAAGATAGAGAAACTGATATCGTGAAATTGCATCATCAAATATAAAATTGTATAGGAAAAACTTTTGCATTTTCATGTGTCGTACGGGACATTGTCAAAAATAGGTTCGGAAAAATCAGGGCTGCCCCTATTATGGATCGTGAAAATGTTGTAGATATTATTTGGAACCATCAATGATACATTATTCCATTGACCCGCAATATTTTTAATCTTCTTGTGCTTACCAATAATCGTTTCAGCAGGCAGTGTTTGTACTTGACTATTTATTTAGCAAAATTATTGAAAATTGAAAATGCCATTGTTTCCCCCCAAAAAATATATATCTGACTTCACTTTTGGTTAAAACCCATAATTTTCATAAAATTTAGGTATCATAGAAAAATATTACACTACTTATGACTTATTGAAAGCATGATGAAATTTATGATATTTTTGAAGTTCTAGTGTGGAATCGCCCAACAAAGATTTTTTTTTTTTAATTCTAAAGAATCTAAAAGAATCTTACTTGAAAAGCAGAAAAGAATGTACATGTAATATGAAATTTGAAATTTAATTTTCGTCCTTTGTTTCCCATCAAAATGAAACATGTCTGGTTTGATGGACTACACCCCGACCGTGATGCACGGTACGACAAGATAACAGGGATGATGTTGCTAGGCAACGGGAAGAGATGCGCAGGCATCCCAGTGATGACAGGAAGTTGGCAGCATGGATGGAGGGCATCACCTGGGGCCACTCTTACAAAGAGTCACGATTGATCCAATCAATCGTAACTCTATGGAAATCCATCAGTGTCATAATTTTTTGACAGAAAATTTGCGAAATGTCCTTAGTAAACAAAGGAGAACACAGCAAATTGTCAAGAAATCAATGAATTTATGGATATACATTTATATCTAGAAATTTTTATGAAAAATCATGCATTTTAGATGTTGATGTTACTGGCTTTCCATAGTTGTGGTTGATCGGATCAATCGCAACTCTTTGTAAGACGGAGCTCTGGTCTTAAAGGGAATCGTCTGGTATGAAAATGATCATCACTTCAGGAAGTTTGTTTTAGTATTCCATAATATATAAAATGCTACAAAATCAAATTAGGACAAATACTTGGAAGTTGCAACAATGCGGAGAACTCAGAACTACGAGTGGGGGAACATCCCGATAGAATTCGGAAGAAATTGTAAACATGACTATTGCAAGGGTGGGGGCATAGTAAATCACTACTACATGCACTGAAAGGGGAAGTTCACCTTGAAGAAAAGTTTGTTGTAAAAATAGCGGAAAAAATAATTTCAAATTATGGGTGAAGGTTTGAGGGAAATCCATTGAAGATTAAGAAAGTTATTAGAATTTCAAGATTAAGAAAGTTATTAGAATTTCAAGTGTTGGTTACGTGACGTCACAAACGAGCAGCTGCCCCATATGTAATATAAAATAAATGAATTTCATTTTTTTAATGGTTCCTGATGACTTATTGGTGTTTTCTTTTCATGATCACGTGTGAAATGATTTGTCAAATGATATACACAAGTTACAGGAATATCCATGTTCAATTTTCTGAGAAAATGACATTTCATTGATTTTTTTTACCATTTGCTATACAATGCTGTTCGCATGAGACGTCACAAAACAAATATTTAAAATTGTAATAACTTGTTGATTATTTGATGGAGTTTTCTCAAACCTTCGGAAATATTTTTAAATTACTTTTTCCTGCTATTTTTACAATAAACTTTTTGTCAGGGTGAACTTCCCATTGAAGGTCTTGGCAATGGATTATAATCTTTGATGACACTGCATGGTTGCTCCTTATAGGACGCTAAAATGATGATGCTGTACAATACAATCTACAAAAAAAAAAAAAAAGAATGAAAAGCCAGTCCGTAGGCTTTCAAGATTGTCCACAGGCAAGAAGCTGAATGTATCACCCCCACCATTCAAATTCTCAACAACACTAGTGGCTACCCCCCCCCCAAAAAAAAAAAAAAAAAATGAATAAAAATAAATAAGTAAATAGATACATAAAAATAAAATAATAAACAAATGAAAATAAATAAAATTTTGAAAAATACGATGATAAAGGATGCTGCAATCATAATTTTACTTCAAAACATTGAATATACATGTAATGTAAAACGAATCATGTTATATATCTGAGGAAATGAAATGTACTACTAGTACTTTTAAACGACTAGTAGTTGGTCTACTTTGTGGGTGTTTTATGTTTTATATTGTCCGTTATCCTCCTTAAAAAATCACATCACATCAAATTATTAAAAAGGGGGGATTCTTTACTCTCAATATGACTAGGGTTTTTTTTTTTTTTTTTTTTTTTGGGGGGGGGGGGGTCAAGAGGGGGAATGCCATGGAGAAAGATAACGAGAGAGACAGACATGTATAAACAGAGAGAGGGAAAGAGAACACGCTCACACGAAACACTTCGTCGAGGATGGTCATGATAGTGCACTGGATATCGTTTCATGTGGCGTGTAACAAAATACCAAGAAATGATGATTAATGCAGGTATTAATATTTAAAACGGCCATTGATCAAGAACAGGAACTCGCACTTTTTTTTTGCAGGTTACCAGCTCTGACATGTATCAAACGGCTTTTAAAGTGATCATGGTGATGCCCGAGTTCCGGTGGGGTGTTGGATATATGGAAAAAAAAAATAAGTATTCCCAAATTTTTATTCTTTTGTGCGTCAGATTTGTTAGATTTCCGAGTAAGAGAATCGTCTCTTGAAAATTTATTTTCTACAGGGTATGTAACCTTCACGTACCTTACAAAGTTAAACTGACTAAAGCTCAATAAAAAAATATGAAGCATCTTTACGCACTGGTGTACTAGCAGGAGGGGGGGGGGGTGCATAAAGTGATATTTTGTTTCGAAACATATATTGTATTTACACGTCATCATTTACATATGAATTATTTTTTATTCCTGGACGGTTTGGGCTTTTTACACGCTAAATACTTTTTCATAAATGACCAAATTTGGCTCGCTTTCTTCGCCTTCTCACAATCTTCCGTCGTGCCTTATTATATGACATTATTTTTACACACCCATCTACGAACCAGTGTGTACGTTTTTTTCCCCTCCAGAGATATTGGATTTAAAAGCGATTCTGACGATTCTAACCTTTGTTCCCGTATCATTAATTTCAATACTTAAAGGACAAGTCCACCCCCATCAAAAGGTTGAATTGAATAAAAAGACACAAATCCAACACAAGCATAACACTGAAAATTTCATCAAAATCGGAGTCAAATAAGAAAGTTATGATCATATTTCAAAGTTTCACTTAATTTCTCAAAACAGTTATATGCACATCCTGGTCGGTATGCAAATATGGAAACTGATGACGTCATCCACTTACTATTTATTTTGCATTTTATTATATGAAATATCTTAATTTTCTCCTCATTGTCAAGTGAAACAAATATTGATTCCTCCCTGAGCATGTGGAATTACCATTGTTTAATTATATGGTTGAGTCAAGTTGGTCCTTATTGTCACATCTGAAAAAAATGAAATATTGTATAATTTAAACCATTAAAAAAAAGTGAGTGAGGGACATCATCGAGTGTCTCATTTGCATGTCACTGAATTGTGCATATCACTTTTTTTGTGAAAAATAAGCGAAACTTTAAAATTTCATAACTTTCTTATTTTACATCCGATTTTGATAAAAATTTTCAGTGTTATGTTGGTTTGATATTTCTCTATTTATTGAAATCAACATTTTGCTGGGGTGGACTTGTCCTTTAAAGCATAAAATATTATCACACTGTACTGAAAACAAGCAGCTCCCTATAGGTTGTTTGAATTCATTAACCTGTTTACTTCCTTCAAATAATAAAAAAAAAAAAATAACTACCCTATTAATTCTCTTTAAATTCGCATGCTTGAAAAAATGGGACAAAACCTGGGCCTATAGAAATCCCCCGAATTTAAATGAAATTGAAATTAGATAGTATTTTATTCATTTTTATAATACACAACAATATTATAAAACATTTTTATAATACACAACAATTCATTTTTATAATACACAACAATCGTAATCGATCATTAATATTTTTTTAGAAAATAATTATATTATTGTGAGGCCTTGCACAAATTCAAAGTACAAATAAAAACATGTGTTACATGATAACATCCTGATAAAAAAATAACATAAAAAAAACTCTATAAAAATTAAAAATCGCTTTTAGGGCATTTTTTTAGAGAGTGTTATGCTAGTCACACGATTGAAACCAACTACAGAGGCTAGTATGTTACCACCAACCAATGGCATATCGTCGTTCGGTTTAGAGTCGGTTTTACTGGTGTAACTGTAGCGTTGGGAGATGAAAGGACTTACACCTGATAAACCGACTCCAGACTGACCAAATATAGTGACATACTATCGGT
Source organism: Lytechinus pictus (assembly GCF_037042905.1). Classification (NCBI taxonomy): domain Eukaryota; kingdom Metazoa; phylum Echinodermata; class Echinoidea; order Temnopleuroida; family Toxopneustidae; genus Lytechinus; species Lytechinus pictus. Next base: position 42,865,016 of record NC_087249.1, read on the forward strand.
CGATTTGGAGTCGGTTTCGTTGGTTTGACTGGGGCAATACTGAAGGACCAATTATACATGTATATTAGTTCCGGATGGAAGAGGGAGGGGGGGGGGGTGAATGGAACACCAAAGGAATAAAAGGGATAGAGCAAACACTTGCTTCACACATCAAGCCTGAAACCAGCTCAAGGGAAATAACTCGGTTTCACCTGCTAAGATTATCAGTTTGGGTTACCCCAAAACATTCTCAAATACCAGAGACGAAAAACAAACGCCCCAACTGTCACAAGGGCATATCAAATTGAGGCATCTCAATAGGAGGAAATCATTTTTCATTTGCAGATACGATATGGGTGTGTGAGATCGGGTGGGGAGGGAGAGGATTTTTTTTTTTGGGGGGGGGAGGGAGTGATAGGGTAGTTGACTATTGAGAGTTGAGGGTGGTGGGATTATACATGATGGGAGATATCGATAAAAAAAGCTGCGAGAGAGTGAAGTCGGTGAGCAGATATTTATACATTTTGGTAGGTCCTACGAAAATATAATTTTGTGACAGATTTTGACATTATATTAAAAAATCAATCCATTTCATCCTTTTCTTTGTTCATTTAAGGCCCCCCTCCTTCCGTACGCTAGTGGAAAGAAACATGGAGAATCTATTTCAGTGCAACATTCCTATATGAATTAGTAATCTTCCTACGTACTTGGAAACGAAATTTGGAATGCCAGAATCTTCGAGGAAAGGGGAAGCCAAAGGGCGATAGCAATGACTTAAAACGAGTTTAGAGGGGACAAGTAGGATGGGATAAGAGTAAGATTTAAAAATAAAGACAGTGTTCAAGACATCGTCATCATTTCGAGTATATATTCAATCAAATTTGTATTTCTGCATTCTTTACTGGCTGAAAACAATATTGGAACACGAAACTCAAGATTTGGAGGGATAGGATAGGAGACGAAAAACGTGAAATTATTCGAGGCAAATCAACGACATTGCAGAATTGGTCGCAAAACTAACTGTGACAGACAAGAATATTTATAAAATTAAGGCAGAAAGCTTAAATGCATATTTATTTTCATAGAAACAATGTAATGTATTTGCCTTGAAACACAGATTGCTTTCCTCCCAGCAAATACTTGGAAGTACATTTGAAGAGTGTATGGTTTTGTCTTATTATCATGCAACTTTTGCCCTCGTTTGCAGAGGTTATATCACAAATTAATTTATTATATATTATGTCGAGCTTCTCTACAATGACACTTTTAATATTGGGACATAAGTGATTAGAGCTGATGTAAGATTGGATGTAAAAAGGCTGCCTTTTTATTAATTTTTTTTCCTTTTTTTTTGGTTTAATGATACAATATTTTTTGTAAATGTTTTGATTGTTTGTGATTTGTTCAATAAAAACATAAAAAAAATACTTGGAAGTGATATTTGGAATTTCTTGCATTTGGCTTCCATAGGGGCACAGGAGGATATGGAAATTCAGGGACAAAAATTAAGCAGAAGGAAGGCAAGATAATGGAATTGAAAAGATAACGTTAAATAAGGGCGCGTTTATCCGCCACTTTTTCACCCTAGAATCATGATCTGAATCATGATTCAAATCATGATTCTGCAGAATCACGATTGCGTTTAGTCGAAATTGAATATAATCATGATTAGAATCACAAACATGAATCACGAAAAAAGGGGCGTTTGGAAAGACGTTTCTGCAGAATCACGTACGAAAATGTTCGAATAAACGATATCGTGATTTGAATCATGATTATATGACCTCACTGTGTCGTCGGGCTACGGCTTTCGGTTTGACTCTTGCCAAGCTTATGCTCATTGTATGTACATGATTACTCTGCATGCATTTCTTGTCATGTTCAAGTTCTGTGTTGGTCTTCGCATCGTCCACTACTTTTCATTTTTTGGTCATGTCTTCAACTTCAAGTTTTAGTAAATGAATTAACTGGAGACAATGATGAGTATAGAGTGTCAATATTAAATTGGATCTACGCTGAAATTCACTTCCGAACACCATTTTGGATTAACTAACAAGATGAATAGAAGCATATGGACCTTATATGATAGAAGTAAACAAAATTAGGTTGAATTCTGGAAGCAAAATATTTTTCGAGAGCCGAAACACGTGCGAAAAACTTCCTCTGTCAAACTGCGCACTAGTGATGCGCACTGGATTGGCCCGAATCTGAGGAGAAACAGCATTGGAATGACGGTCGTCTAAACGCTGATTCTGTGATATCGTGATTCATGTTTGTGTTTTGAATCATGATTCAAATCATGATTCAAATCATGATTCTGGCTTGAGGTCGCATAAACGCAGCCTAAATGACACATGTGTAATCGTAGTAATTATATTGCGTCTCCTATTGACAGAAGGAATGAGTAAGAAGGGGAAAAATGAAGGCAAAAGGGATAGAAGGCGCAAGGAGGGGGGGGGGGGGGCTACAAATAGTAAGTCGAAGAAAAGGCGATCAAACAGAGAAAGTAAGGTTTGGACACAAAAAGACACATAACAACTGAACAAGGTAACCGAGAAAAGAAAAGAACGGCAGGGGGGGGGGGGGCGAGAGAGGGGGCTCGAAGAGGAAGCAAATTAATAATGGAGATAAGGGGAGACATAGAAAGAAAGTACACATTCTAGGAATGTGAATAGATCAAGGAGAATTAGGGAGGAAATGGAAGACGGATAACCCGTGTTCAGTCAGGATGAAAATTGAATACCAGCGGTGTAATCGCTCACCATCCGGTTTCATCGGAAATCGAATGTCTTCCTATCTACCCAAGACGAACGAACGTTCGCCGCCTCATCATCACAAGGCGACATCATCTATAACGAGATTTTAAAGGTATACAACACGCAATATCACACAAAAGAGTGTACTGGGAAGCGTTTCATGAAAAGACGTGTCGGACGTTTAATCCGACAAGTCCCATTTCATCCGACAGTTGCTATAGTAACAGTGCCGTTCAGCCAATCAGAATCAAGGAAATATGTCAGATCTGACAACTTGTCAGACTAAAATGTTGATGAAACGGTCCCCGAATCTATCCTGCTAGAAAGGGCTCGGTGGCCTGTATCCCGAAGGCGGGTTTAACTTAGACCATGGTCTAACTCTGCTAAAATTATGGGGAGCCAAAAAATCAAAAGTCTGTCCTCATTGTACAGTATATTTCTTATGTTTACTAGTTTGTTTCCATTTGCTTTAATAATGAAGAAAAATACTTCAAAATACTTCAGCTATCATTCCCAGATGATTATAAACAATTTAAGTGTCAAATGAGTGAATAAATTTGGCTGTGTACTGTTGGGGATTTGTCATCATTTGTGCCCCAATTGGCTCTCCATAGTTAAACCACAACTAAACAAAGGTTTAATTCAAACCCGAGTACAGAATACCGGCCAGTGTCGCACAATCCGTTCACTGTGTATTCACATTGTAGTCACATTGCGCTCACGGTGTGTTCACACAGATAACTATGTGGATGGTTTATTTTCATTTGGTCTAATGCCGATTCGTCCAATTGCCAACTCGTCTACTATCGTTTGGTCTACCATCAGTTCGTCCAATTTCCATAGGGTCTAATTGTTATTTCGTCCACTCACTATTTCGTCTAATAACCAGTTGGTCCAATAGCCATTTATTCCACATACCAGTTGGTCTAATCAGACTAAAGTGTTAATTGGGCAAAATGAATGAAAATAAAATGGATATTACACCAACTGCTTATAAGAAGAGATGGTCATAGACGAACTGGTGATTAGACAAAGTGATGATTGGACAAAATGGTTGTTAGACGAGATGTTGATAGACGGAATGGCATTAGACTAATTGAAGGTAGTCCATGTGGTGAGTGGACGAGTTTGCAGTACACGAATTGGCAACTAGTAATTAGTTTAAGAAATTGATTCAAGTATATGACTGATTGAAATGAAAAGCTGCAAATGTCATGTTAAATCAGTTATTTGACCATGTCGTGCATTAAATACCTCGCACTTCGTACTTGCATTATTCATTTAGGCCTTATGAAATACTTAATCTTTTTGTAAGAATAAAGCTACCACGTACTTAATTTCAGTCAAAGGGACCCCCCTTCCGGTTTTTCTTTTGGAGCAATCGATGGGGGGAAATAATAAAAAAAATTTTTGTCATTCCAAATGCGTCAGCGTATCAAAATTCTAAGGTAATATGAAAGTTTTCTCTCAATGATTAAGCGAAGCTCAAAGAGCGGTGGATACCCCACCCTGAAGCATCCATCATGGCTATCAAATGCGCGAAGCGCGCTAAATGACACATGTATCCCCCCCCCTCCATGCCGTGCCACGCAACAGTACGCCACTGTTCTACATCTGAACGGTTTTAGAGCATACAAATTACAGGAATGAAGCTCGCACTGAGTTAGAATAGTGACATAGACCTTTGGGAATACCAAAACTTAAAATTAGTCTAAACTTGAAAATATCCATACGGCATATATGCCACACAGCTCTGATACCAACCCAACCTATATATCCACAAGTTTAACGCCATCACGGTGTCTATACGGCAGCCGGGTGGTCCTCGTACACTATGTCACGTGATTAAAGGTCACACTGGGTCACTATGGAATCCCATGTAGTCCCGAGGGTCTCAGGTGTGGCGCGCAGTCAGTCAAGTCTCAATATAGTGTATGGAGATAATATTGAGTATATCCTGCATAATGAGTAAAATGAAAGTGTGTACTTCTCGTCAGGAATAGACACTAGATAGAGCTATCTTATCACAGCTTTGGATAGCTCCTAAAGTACGTCCACCCTCTTATTGGTGATAATGGAAGTTTAGGCCAAGGTCACGACGGAGAATGTCGTCACGAGTCACGACCGCCTAATTGACACGAAATATTGTGAAGTTATTGGGGGCGTCGTGGTCTAGTGGTTACGACCCTCGTCTTTCAATCTGAGGGACGTGGGTTCGATTTCCACTGGCTATGAAGTGTTTTCCTTCATCAAGAACTTTACCCACATTGTGCTGCACTCAACCCAGTAGAGGTGAATGGGCACCCGGTAGAAAGAAATTCCTCGAAAGCCAGCACGCCTGTATCATAGGCAGCACGGCTATCTATAACCGGGGTAATAATAGCATCGCTGTATCCTCAGGCAAAAAGCACTTTAAAAAAATCCAACTATTATTATTACTAATATTATATTTCATGTTCAACATACATGGCGTACCTCGGGCCTATTTAGAATGTTTCCTGTCCTATTCATTGATTAAAAGCGAATCAAGTGATAGATTTGCCAATCTTACATGTCTAACAATTATTCTCCGTTGACCAAAAGCCTTGACAAAAGGTTTGTTGACTTGTCTGTGTGCACTTTCAATATCTCAGATAAGAGTTTGTTTTAACGCATTAAAACAAACGCGCATTATCCGATTGAAGGAAACGGATGCTGCATGAACTAAAAGCGAACAAGGGATGCACACTGCATTTAGAGGAAAAAACAACAACAAGAAATAAATAATAATAAATTGGTATCAGTGGGCATGGTGTATGAGAGATATTCCCCCTGCTTCGCTTCGGAACTTTACGTACATCCAGAAATTATGTTTGTGCCATCCCTATTATCATTTGGTAATTTCCAGTTTTTTGCATTCCATCGAGGATTAATGGGTTCTTATGAGCTATGAGGGATTAAAGTATTAAACCATATAATTCCAAGGCAATGAAAACTTTTAATATACATTTTTTGCACAAAGATGTACAACCTCATTATTATTGACATTATTTTGTGTGATGATATCAAAGTTCGAAGGAAAAAGTATGAATACAGGTACACGATGATATACATCACATGTATTTAATCAAAAAGTTTTATCATGCGAACTTTCTTTTTTCAAATGGTCCTATTAATTTAGGGTCCTCTGGTATACAAAAAAAAAACTTTCCCTGAGCCACCGTTTCTTTAATTTTAATCCTCATTTCTTTTGCTGATGTATTCTCCAGTTGTTCCTCGGATCTCTATAACCCCTTTTTTCGTAAATAGAAAAAAAAATTGTGCATGACTTTTTATTCCTTTACTTCAATCATGTCAAGGAAAGACATCAAGCAATGTCAAGCTTTCAACTTAAGATGGCGCTCTCCCATATTACTGTAATTGACTTCTTGGAAATAAGTCTGTCTTTTCTCAAAAGGAAAAACAAAATGGACAATGTCTAAACTCTACAAAAGTGCAATTTGGTTTCTGATTATCATTAAAACTCTTAATTTTGTGTATTTATATTGATAAATGGTTAAATGTAATAGTGAAATGTGGAAATAAAACCCAAAACTGAATTACGTTTGCACGTTGAGAGAACATTAGGCTCAATTGCAGTATTTCATTTCCAGTTACAAAAAAATGGATGTTAAGACTGGATAACCAGGTTATCTCTGTCAATTAAGAGGGCTAGAAATCTGGGAAAGTACATGTATAATAAGGTCTTGAATATTATTCCGGCATTTATGTATTAATGCAGCATGGAAATTCACAGACGGCATATACTACATGACATGCAGCATGCAAGGATAGAGTACGGTAAAAAGCAATCAATCTCGAGACGACAAACAAGACAATTCCCTGGTTTAAAGTAGCCAAGAAAAAAAAAACTCCCAGATGTAACTGTGTTGGAATGAAAGAAACAGCCGTCCCAACACAAAGTCAATAACATCACTGCAGCTCCATGGAACGGAAAAATATTTTTTCTGAATGTTGCCATGGAAACGAGGAAGTTTCCTGCTGGCTTTGAGAGATACCTGTTCGTCTCATCCTCCTCAGTCCAAGGTCATGGGGCATCTGGAGGCAAGGTGCTGACGGGGTTTCAGCAAAAGTGTTTAGAGATTGACTGTATATATATGTACACCAAGAAATCGAGATTTATCATCAATAGGCCTATACAACATGCCAGCGCCCAAGGTTCATGCGTTTTTCGTAAAGAATTTTAATAGTAACAAAACGTTACCATGAAACTAATATTTAAAACTTTCCACTTTGCCATGAAAACTCTGCTTGATGAATAAGAACAAAGAGACTTCATCTATATTCAAAATTGGTTTATGTCAAGTTAATTCACCAAACAATTAGTGATCATATTATTGTGTTTAAATAATGCCCTATATGAGGCATGGTTTTTTTTTTTTACATTGTGCATTCAACCCTTCAAATGTTGTGAACATAAAACTGATAGTTATTTTCACATCGTACTTCTTATGAGTGGTATAATACAAAAATGGAATAAGGCGGTTGTGGGGCTGGAGCTGTGTAGCCCCTTTCAACCCATCCCGAGATGTACCCCCTTGCTCACGCTAATGACTTGTGGGAGCTTTCTTGAAATCGTTGCGGGAGCCGTAGAAAGGAAGTCACCAATCGAACTCCTACCGAGGCGTGAACCTGGGGCCTGCAGGCCTGGCCCCTGGGACCTGCTGTTAGCCAATTATCCCCCACTTGACCACCTGTTATTGTTGTTATCTCTCACCGACCCTGATGAGAGAACATCACTCCCTCCTTCATCTTCGTTACCATGGAGTCAGCTACACGAGGTCTCAGTAAATACATGTATATAGCCTATTTCAAGTTTTGGTAAATTCCCCCGGCCCCCTCCCCCAACACACACACAAATTACATGACACTTTTCCAATTAATTACTAGATAATATCCATGAACTTGTATGCCCTAAAACAGTTATGAAGCGGAGGACATAAAATAAAAATGTGTGTGAAACTGGAGAAATTTAGCATTTTTAAATCCTGATCATGTAGGCCTACACTATTAAAATAGTACATCTGCATTTTATTTTGGGAAAATATCTCATAAAGAAAGGAAAATGCTTTAAATCTGACGATATAATCTCTGTGTGTAGCTTTCTGATATCCAATCGTTAAATTTGTAAGATAAATGCTAAAAACTATATATCAATGATAATAATATTAAAGTAAAAAAATATATATATATTGCCGAGAGAGGGCACTAGACGTTCTGTTGAAACTGACATTGAAATAATTATGTCGCCGAAGTCGCGCTGAAATCCGGGGCCAATTTAACATTTTGAACGAACAAGTTGGAATTTTAAAAATTTGGGGCTTTCATATAAAGGGTTCTTTACATTTTGCACTTGAATTGATAATTTTCCCTTTACAACTGAAAACGCTCCTGAAATCCTCTTTAGAAAGAAACCCACACCAACTAATATTCATATTTTTTTCTTCCAACTTCCTCCCTAAAAATGCTTTATTCAACATTAATTTTACCATATTTAAATTATGGAGCAATTGTTTGGGGAAATACACACTCAACCTACCTTGATAGAATATTACTTTTACAAAAGAAGGCATTGCGTGTTATTTTCAACTTGTCCTGGAGATCTCACACAGATGAGTTGTTTTTTAACAACAACATTCTAAAAATAAAAACACTGTACCAATATAACTTAGGTCAATTCATGTATCAGTTAAACAATAATATGTTACCATTCATATTTAATTCTTCATTTAACAAAAACAAAACTCTTCACAAATATCCCACACGTCAATCAGATGAATTCCATTTACCACTACCCCGGACCATCCTTGCAAAATCTATTTTTACTTTTGAAGGCCCTAGACTCTGGGGAACTATTAATAAAAACATCAAAGAATCACCAAGCCTTAATTCTTTCAAATATAAGTTCAAAAAATTTCTCCAAGATAACCATTGAATTTAACTCTTCATCACTCAAACTCTTGTATTTTTTTTTTAATCAAACATGATTATCATGTCACGTACGCTTTTACATCTCTTTCGTTTTCCTGTTGATCAACGAGGTCCGTCTGTGAGTGCTGGGGCTGGATTCTGGAGACCTTTAATCTCTCTTTTTCTTATTTCCTTTTCTATTTTAATTTCCCCTATTTCCTTTTAATTTAACTGGTTCATGCTCTAGTTGTTATTTTGATTTTTATATGTTATGCAACTACAAGAATATTTATTAGGAGGCTGCATTCTACAAGCTCCGCTTTTTAGCAGCCTCCTCCATTTCCAACCTGATATGTAATAATCTTGAATATAATTTTTGTACAGGAATACTTGAAATATGTTTTGTTATTTATATGTTAAAATGTACAAAATAAACTGTAATTGTTGAAAATGGAAATAAACGAAATGAAATGAAAATGTGTCCAGATTTATGAATTGATCTTTTTAAAGGGCCGTCTTTTAAAATTCATTAAACATGATTAATTTTTTAAATTTCTAAAGACCCTAATGATTTTTACTAGTATGCGAGCCGTTATTCACTGTGTCATTATCAAGGAATGTGAATAATTTTTGAGGCTATCTGAACATATAGGTTGATGATAAATAACTTGTCCACAATTTGTCTATGCTTCTTGGCAATAAGAGGGCGCTTTTTCACTTGTTGCAGGTTGGAAAGGAACCTGCCTGACTTTCGACTTTTGGTGCTCGTCTCTACGATTTCGTCATCATACTAATCAAAAGCATAAGAAGTAGTTTTGATAAAAACTTTTTCTTATGGAAATCGTTTGGTTCTCTAATTTCATAAAAGAACAAAATTTAGATTTAAATTGAATAAACCTAAATTACTGCTTATTAAGATTCATTATTGCTTAGAAGTCCTTTGTAGTTATATAGAAAATACAATTTCGTTCTTTCTTTTAATTGCCAGATTTTTTTTTTACGTTCTCTATTCCTTGTCATTTCTTTACTAATTCATAAATGAAAAAGATGCAGGAATCAATAAAATGCAATTAAAATGATGAAAATAATTGTATGTTATTTACGCTTTTGATTGGCCTCACTGAAATTGAAAGGGGCTTGTAACAAGGAACTTGGTGATTGATAATAAATGATCATTGCAACCAATTAATACGCTATTGTACAATTAATCGCTAAACTTTGCTTTACAAGATATCTTGATTGAGGAAAGATTGAATGACGGGCGTGATGTGAGCAGAGGCGCAGAAGGTCTGTAAATTCGTCTAAGTGAGACTGGGGAAATGAAATCGATATATGTGAAAGTCGTCGTTTGTTGTCGTTCTGCTGGACTTGGAATAGACAGGAGGCTTTCATTAACCATTTGACCTTTCAACTTTTACCCCCATTTTTCTCTGCCATACATTTAGTCTGGCATCAAGATGTTAAATGTTCATAACACATTGTGGATAATCAGGTGCGGATTTAGGCTTTATGGGCACCCCATCCCTGCTCGAAAGTTTTTTTTTGTTTTTTTTTGTTTTTTTTTTGGGGGGATGGGTTACGCCCCCTTTCTTTTAAGTGGTCCCCGTTTTTTAAGTGTTTCTTTTTTCTTTTCTTGTTTACTTTTTAGGAGCGAATTGCGTGTTTCTAGGCAGTGGCGTGATATTCATTACATATACATGTATATGTAGCGTAAAAAATTGGCATGTACGACCGCTGCCATAGTTTTACCATCATTAATTTGGTGACGTTTATTCACAAATGACAGTTCGACTGCAGAAGTTTTTCACTTTCTAATCCATAAGAAGCTACACGTCTCTTATCATGGCTTATGAGAGTGAAAATAATTTTTGAAATACCATGTCACATTTTTACTATCGAACTCGTTTTTTAATTATAAATAAAAAAAGACGCGTGAAGATGATAGTGATATATACATCCGACACCATCCCTTGTTTAGAATACTGAATTTATCTTGTTCGTTGTTACCGCAGAAATAGTAATACCCCTTTCATAAACCCATCCTCCAATTAGCCGCCTAAGAGTAATGCGGATAATTCAATAAAAATTGCGTTCACAAACTCCGAAAATAATCCGCACTATTTCCGCACCATGGCAATTATCCGCATTACTTTGGAAAGCGTTCATAAAGTCAAAATCTGGTCCCGATGCCGCTATTATGCGGATAATTGCAGCATCAACATAATGCGGATAACTCTGGTCCTCCTCCGATTTTACGACCAAATTATGCTGCTATTAGTAGGAGTGGGCTATACATGGGTCAAAAATACTTTTTTTGTAATTTCAATATGACAACAGTTTTTTTTTATTCCTTGTAATGTATCTCAACATGAAATGACAATATTTTTTGTCTCGGGTCCGAGAAAAAAGTGTGCCGGGCCAAAATCCAAAATGGCCGCCAAAACCCCCCAAAATCACAGTTTTGGCCACAACTTTTTTATTTGGTGGTCAATTTCTCTGGTTTTGGTGTCTATTTATATGTTTTGGGGGGCAGGCAATTTGTTTTTCCTATAATTAGTACTTTTAAACCATTATTTGTAGAGTTAAAAGGTATTTATACATAAATTTCCCCATTTTTGTAGCATTTTTTCAGCCAAAAAGTGGGTTTTATCATTCTGGGGTTCTGGGATATTAGATGGTACGAGGTCAACAATAGCAAGCAGCTTCATATAGCTATATTGCTTTTATTCCTCCACTTTGGGTTTTACGGATATTTGTGAAATATATCTTATTAAATAAAAAAATGTCAATTATCCATTGGGGCTATACGGTGTACAATGCACTGTACATACTACACTGCATATATCCATGCATTGACCACCATGGCATATGACAAGGCCTGTATATAAACTATAGTGTCATAGAAATGAGCTCTCAGGTTTAGAATTAGATGCCTCAGAAATTGAAGATATGTTTTGTCTCAGAAATTGAGGACATGTTTTGTCAAATATGCTAATTCAGGGGGCAGAGAGAGGTAATTTACACTGTAGCTATTCTGGGCCCCGTTGCATAAAAATTTACCATTATGTTAAATTAACTTAAAGGTAACTTGCATGCAATCCTTGATTCTGATTGGCTGTTGATCAGCGTTACCATGATACTAGTAGTTACCTGACCACATAAACATAGGCGAGTTAGACACCAGAACCAGGTAAAAAAAGCCTCCAAATGAAGAAGATATGGCTAAAAATGTGATGTACGTATATGATACACATGTATGTGATATTTAAGTGCAATTTACGTTGCTGGTTTCATCATGTACATCAGCTGACAAGGAATCACATTCACAATCTAATTCTAAACATTTGAAGCTCATTTCTATGACACTATAGTTTATATACAGGCCTTGTCATATGCCATGGTGGTCAATGCATGGATATATGCAGTGTAGTATGTACAGTGCATTGTAGTTGTACACCGTATAGCCCCTATGGATAAATGACATTTTCTTTTACAAATATCCATAATACCCAAAGTGGAGGAATAAAAGCAATATAGCTATATGAAGCTGCTTGCTATTGTTGACCTCGTACCATCTAATATCCCAGAACCCCAGGATGATAAAACCCACTTTTTGGCTGAAAAAAGGCTACAAAAATGGGAAAATTTAGGTATAATTACCTTTTAACTCTACAAATAATGGTTTAAAAGTACTAATTATAGGAAAAACAAATTGCCTGCCCCCCAAAACATATGAATAGACACCAAAACCAGAAAAATTGTCCACCAAATAAAAAAGTTGTGGCCAAAACTGTGATTTTGGGGGGTTTTGGCGGCCATTTTGGATTTTGGCCCGGCACACTTTTTTCTCGGACCCGAGACAAAAAATATTGTCATTTCATGTTGAGATAAGGTAAAAGGAACACAAAAAAACTGTTCCCACAGTAAAACAAAAAAACACCCATTTATAGCCCACTCCTACTATTAGCCGCATAATTGGGTTTATGAAAGGGGTATAAGAGAGTAGTTCTTTCAAGCAAATCAAAAGACCAACTCAAGGATTTTAGTTTAGTAAATTGTGAGAGCTGACACATGAGTAATTCATGACTATTCAAAGATCACATCTGTATTGAATAAAATAATAAATAAAAAAAATAGACAAAATGTCTGTACCATATACACTATACTGCTCAGTAACACAGAGGGGGTACATCATCTATTTGATAAGGGGTACGGGTGCCTGTGTTGTAAACTAGGGAGATTACACAACCACTACGGTCTACGCGGACGCTTTCTGGAACGTAGAGCATCTATTGTCAAAAGCCCTTCATGACAAGGCAGACTTTTTCGAGAATCTGTGAATCAAAACAGCAGTGTCGTCCTTGACTCTGACCAAATTTTCATCTTTTTTTAACAGCTCCGGAACTTACGACGATCAGCAGTCCTGGTTCACCAATATTCGACAAAGACTTCTCAGCGGTCCAATGTGATTTGATAGCCATTTTCAATAGATTCACTATGTTGTAGAACCTGTCTCCGTTGTAACTGAGAAAACTCGCGAATACCGATTTCGCTGAAGAAACAACGAACAATCAAACAAAAGTTCACCATTAAAAAATGGCATACAAGGTCAAGGGATCTTTATGTTTTGTGAAAGTTACATCAGGAGAAAGCATTCGCTAGGCCTAGTTACACCCCCAGGGATAGGGGGGGGGGGGCAGTCAAATGTATTGTTGTACACAGGCGTGACGAAAAAAATTCCAAACACCCCCTCAACGAGTTATTCTCTGTGTGCAAAATAACCCCCTAAACAAGTTTTTCGCGGGCTTCATTTACACATTTTATCCCCTAAACAAGTTTTGTACAACCGGGAAGAACCCGAACACTTTTAAGAAAATAAAGCCCCGGGGAAAAAGCTTGGGCGACAACGTACCCTAAACACATTTGGCTAGTTTTTAAAAATAAAGCTTTGGAAAAAAATACACTATATACGTTTGACCCCGCAATTGACCATTGACCAGTCTTTCAACCCCCCCCCCCACCCTCCTTTAGCATGCCATACGAGATAGACTGCGCGCCAATATCCGAACTTGCATAATCATGATTATGCTTGTATGGTTTCGTAGGCAGAATGTCCCTCATATACCTTTGGAATTCTTAGCTTGTGAGATTTAATTGGAGATATTTTTTTTTCATGCATATCAAATGACAAGTCCACCCCAACAAAAACTTGATTTTCATAAAAAGAGAAAATCCAACAAGCACAAAAATTAACCTGAAAATTTCATCCAAATCGGATGTATTACTATTGTTTTAACATTTTATGATTCAGTTAAGTTAATCTGTAAAAAATGAAATATTATGTGTAATTCAAACAATAAAAAGAAGAAGTGATTGCGGGATATCATCAACTTAATTTTTATGTCACTGAGTTGTGCATACAAACTGTTTTGTTAAAAAAGGCGATACTTTTAATTGTCGTAACTTTCTTATTTTACATCCGAGTTTGATGAAATTTTCAGTGTTATGCTTATTTGATTTTTCTCTATTGATCAACATCAACATTTTTCTGGGGTGGACTTGACCTTTAAAGGGATGGTCCGGGCTGAAAATACTTACATCTAAATAAATAGAGTAAAATTCACTGAGCAAAATGCTGAAAATTTCATCAATATCGGATAACAAATAACGAAGTTATTGAATTTTAAAGTTTAGCAATATTTTGTGGAATCAGTTATATGCACATCGTCATGAATATTCATTAGGTCGGCTGATTATGTCACATCTCCACTTTCCTTTTTCTTATTTTATTACATGAAATCGTAAATGTTTCATTTTTTCATACATGTGTAAATGATGTGTCTCCATTATAATGAAATAAGTTGCAGCAATAAATAACTAATGCACTTAATCAGTTGTCAATCCAATGGTTTTAGTTCTTGGTAGAAAAATTTTGAATAAACCTAATTTCATATAATAAAATACAAAAGAACAAGTGGGGATATGACATCATCAGCCAACCTAATGAATATTCATAAAGACATGCCTAGAACTGTTTCACCGGAATAATGCAAATCTTTAAAATTCAATAACTTCGTTATTTGTTATCCGATTTTGATCAAATTTTCTGCATTTTGCTTTGTGAATTTTACGCTATTTATTGAGATATAGATATCTCCAGCCTGGACCATCCCCACGTCCCTGATTTAAGTAGGGATTCGCTGGGCAGTTCGTAACTGGAAAATGGGGGGGGGGGCAGTCAAATGTATTGTTGTACACAGGCGTGACGAAAAAAATTCCAAACACCCCCTCAACGAGTTATTCTCTGTGTGCAAAATAACCCCCTAAACAAGTTTTTCGCGGGCTTCATTTACACATTTTATCCCCTAAACAAGTTTTGTACAACCGGGAAGAACCCGAACACTTTTAAGAAAATAAAGCCCCGGGGAAAAAGCTTGGGCGACAACGTACCCTAAACACATTTGGCTAGTTTTTAAAAATAAAGCTTTGGAAAAAAATACACTAAATACGTTTGACCCCGCAATTGACCATTGACCAGTCTTTCAACCCCCCCCCCCACCCTCCTTTAGCATGCCATACGAGATAGACTGCGCGCCAATATCCGAACTTGCATAATCATGATTATGCTTGTATGGTTTCGTAGGCAGAATGAGCCTCATATACCTTTGGAATTCTTAGCTTGTGAGATTTAATTGGATATATTTTTTTTCATGCATATCAAATGACAAGTCCACCCCAACAAAAACTTGATTTTCATAAAAAGAGAAAAATCCAACAAGCACAAAAATTAACCTGAAAATTTCATCCAAATCGGATGTATTACTATTGTACATTTTATGGTTCAGTTAAGTTAATCTGTAAAAAATGAAATATTGTGTGTAAGTCAAACAATAAAAAGAAGAAGTGATTGCGGGATATCATCAACTTAATTTTTATGTCACTGAGTTGTGCATACAAACTGTTTTGTTAAAAAAGGCGATACTTTTAATTGTCGTAACTTTCTTATTTTACATCCGAGTTTGATGAAATTTTCAGTGTTATGCTTATTTGATTTTTCTCTATTGATCAACATCAACATTTTTCTGGGGTGGACTTGACCTTTAAAGGGATGGTCCGGGCTGAAAATATTTACATCTAAATAAATAGAGTAAAATTCACTGAGCAAAATGCTGAAAATTTCATCAATATCGGATAACAAATAACGAAGTTATTGAATTTTAAAGTTTAGCAATATTTTGTGGAATCAGTTATATGCACATCGTCATGAATATTCATTAGGTCGGCTGATTATGTCACATCTCCACTTTCCTTTTTCTTATTTTATTACATGAAATCGTAAATGTTTCATTTTTCATACATGTGTAAATGATGTGTCTCCATTATAATGAAATAAGTTGCAGCAATAAATAACTAATGCACTTAATCAGTTGTCAATCCAATGGTTTTAGTTCTTGGTAGAAAATTTTTGAATAAACCTAATTTCATATAATAAAATACAAAAGAACAAGTGGGGATATGACATCATCAGCCAACCTAATGAATATTCATAAAGACATGCCTAGAACTGTTTCACCGGAATAATGCAAATCTTTAAAATTCAATAACTTCGTTATTTGTTATCCGATTTTGATCAAATTTTCTGCATTTTGCTTTGTGAATTTTACGCTATTTATTGAGATATAGATATCTCCAGCCTGGACCATCCCCACGTCCCTGATTTAAGTAGGGATTCGCTGGGCAGTTCGTAACTGGAAAGGGGGGGGGGGGCGGTAGATTAGGGGATAGGGGTGTGTCGCTCCTCACCACAGCCAGATTTATTTGGCAAAGTTTCACTTGTAGTAGAATGAAGACTGACAGTAAATATTAATAAGTAGAATTTCCTTGTTGTATGGAAAGATGACGATTACAAATATAACATCTATATCTCTATTAATCATCCAAACACTGATTTTCATACAGACAAGAATGTGCATAGACCTAGACCCCTATCTGTTTTATGACAATTAGATCTAGATAAATTCTAAATTTTCTTAACTTTCTTATTTAGATCTAGATCTAAATACCATCAGCTTTTGTAGACCGAAAGCTTCAGTCTCAGATTCGTCGGTTGTCTATAGACTATATTTCTATTAATCATCCATTTAATCTGCACATGTTGTAATAATTTGCTGGATAGAGGGCATGTTTAATTGTTACTCCAACAAAAAAGATTGAACGAGAAGAGAAAATCTAATAAAAGTATAAACACTGAAGATTTCATCAAAATCAGTAGACAGCTGTCTGTCTGGTGGAGTTCTGTTTTAAATACTTTTCTGAAGCAAGACTTAATCCAGCGGAACAAAAGACGAAGCAGAGATCTGGAGCATTCAGTCTACAAAATCAAATGTGTTAAAGGCCAAGTCCACCCAAGAAAAATGTTGATTTGAATAACCCTGAAAATTTCATCAAAATCGGATGTAAAATAAGAAAGTTATAACATTCTAAAGTTTCACTTATTTTTCACAAAACAGTGATATGCGCAATTCAGTGACATGCAAATGAGACAGTCGATGATGTCCCTACTCACCATTTCTTTTGTTTTTTATTGTTTGAATTATACAATATTTCATTTTTTTAAATAGATTTGATAGATGATAGATCTAGATGGGCTAGGACGGTGGGTTTGCCGAGTACACTGCAAAAAACGCCGGTGTTAATTTAACACCAGCCTGGTACCCGACTGGTATCTGTATTGGACTTGGTCCACACCAGAGAAGCGTTAAAACAACAGTAACACCAGTTAAGAATCAAACCGATAGACATGATACCCGGGCATGATACTAGATCTAGACCTAGATCTACTTGGTTTAACACCAATTGGCGTTGCTTAAATACAAAATTGGTGTACTGTTAGCCTAATTATAATAAGGCTAATGCCAAGCCGGTGTTGTTTCAACACCTCTCTGCCTCTGGTGTGGACCGATAATAGATCATCTAGATTCTAGATACCAGCAGACCAGGGGAGCGTTTCATCAATATTTTCGTCCGACAAGTTGTCAGGTCTGACAACTTTCCTTGATTATGATTGGCTGAGAGGCACTGTTACCATAGTAATTGTCGGATTAAACAGTACTTGTCGGACAAAACGTCCGACAAGTCCTTTCATGAAACGCTCCCCAGGGGAGTGTTTCATCAACATTTTCATCCGACAAGTTGTCAGATCTGACATCTTTCTCTGATGTTGATTGGCTGAGAGGTACTGTTACTATGGTAACTGTCGGATAAAATGGATCTTGTCGGATAAAACGTCCGACAAGTCCTTTCATGAAACGCTCCCCAGGCTGTAACCCAGAGAGCTCCCGCCCGCGCAGCGGCCCGCTGCGCGGGCGGGAGCTCTCTGGGTTACCCAGGCTGGTGTTAAATTGACACTGGCGTTTTTGCAGTGTAGGCCTAGGCTAGATCTAGACTCTAACGTTAACTTGTTAGGTCTAGAATCTAGTTCTAGGCCTATAATCTAGATCTAGATAGACCTAGTCTAGATCTAGAATAGATCTAGATTTAGGCCTTACTAGATATAGATCTAGGTCTAGTAGTAGGGCTAACTAGAAGGCCCTAGACGGCCTAGCCCTATACCTAGTTCGGGGTGACTGCACTCGTTGCTGAGTGTCTGGCCTGGAGAAAAGAGAGGCCAGTGCAGTGGCGTGCCAGGCAGGAAGAGTTTACTGATACTGTTTTTATACAGTAATAACAGTAACACTAACGTTAAGTACCGGTACGGTAGATCTACACTACAGTGAAGTGAGTTAGATCTAACGTAAATCTGAGATGATACCAACTTCAATTCTGTTTTATTTTCCTTTCCGACGTTGTTGGAATAATTCGTCAATTATATTTCTTCTGGGAGAACAGTAACCCAGGGAGCTCCGGCCCGCGCGGGCCGGAGCTCCCTGGGTTAGGAGAACAGGAGTTCATAACGAAAAATATATAGGGCCTAGGCCTAAAATATATTTTAATTTTTGTATCACTGAGGCATCATGGCGCACCCAGGACCAGGTAAAATGACTGACATTGACGCACCCCAATCCTCAAACTGTGACGGACCAAATGTTTACATGACGGTACCCTGCGTCACTAATTTGTTGGTAAATTACATGACCCTACCATGACGCATGCATTCCCGGGGGTCGGGGGTGCGTCTTACAATTACATTAGTCTTGATTAGATCTAACGTTAGGCTTAAATCTACCTTACCCTTTTTTCAGTTTCGCTCTTGACTTGAGAGGCTTGGAGAACAACACAGAATATTCAAATGTTCCTCCTATGCAGGCATAGCCATAACAGACTGTCCAAAAGACGATTATTTAGCCGAATCTACCTTACCTTTTTTTAGTTTCGAAACTTTCGCTCTTGAGTCTTGACTTGACTGAGACGCTTGGAGTTGGAGAACAGCACAGAATATTCAAATGTTCCTATGCATAAGACTTCCAAAAGACGACTATAGTATTTAGCCGACACAGAAGCCAGATCCAAGATAAAGATTAAGAAGAAGATTAAGCTTGGACGACAGCTAGACCTGGAAACTTGGCTGCAGCTTTCTGCATTTCTCCAGTAGGGCCTACATTCGGTAATAAAATGGATTGGTTTAAAAAAAAAATCGATAATGCGCATTCATAATAATGCAAATTGCAATGCACGCTGCGCTGAGCTAGACATCGACAGACACTGTGCACGTGGCAAACTTTTTTTTTTCATGTATACCCAGTTGTTGTGTGTCCGGACAGGTTGTGTGTCCGGACGATCAATTTTAGAAAGTCATTTGGAAAAATTTACAAGGAAAGTTTTATCAATTTTTAGTACAAAATGTCAGGAAATATTACAGAGAACAAAATAGAAGATGATTACAACTATTGATTTCGTATTTGTAGTGTAATCCAATGACAAAAAAGAAGGCTTCAAAAATATAAAGTGTCCGGACACCCGATCCCCCATCCTACCGTACGGTACCTATATCGTACCGGTACTGCGCCAGCGTGGCCAGTGAAAAAAATCCAATTATGCCAGAGGAGCAGCGAAATTATGCTAAATCGCGAAAAATTATGCCAAACCGTTTTGGACCACTGATTATACTAGTTATTAGTATACATCTCTATGTTTGGACACTAGGATTTAGGCAAAACCGTAAGCCAAAAAAATTTGACAAGCAAAAAAAAAAAAAAAAAAGGACTTCAATCACAAATAAAGGATTTCGTACCAGAAAAAAAATTGACGAGCAAAAAAAAAAAAAAAAAAGGTCTTCAATCTTCAAATAGATCAAAATTATGCTAAATATGCTATTATTATGCAAGATTCTTTGCTTAAAAAAGTCTAATTATGCCCCAAATTATGCTGAAAGGGTCGAAATTATGCCAGAAAGCATGATTATGCCAGTTCTGGCAACGTTGTACTGCGCGCGCATGCATAATATATTGGTCTTCCCTTGGCATGACTATGCCACTACCAAAGAGTTACTAAACGTATTTAAAGGGGAATCCAGCCTTGGCCATTAATTTGTTGTGTTGGGAAGGAGAAAATCAAATTAAACAGAATGGTGAAAGTTTGAAAGAAATCGGATAAGCAATGAGAAAGTTATAGCTGCTTTAAAATTGAGATCACTGTTACTATGTAGATTTCAAATTGGCAACTGTGTAAGTAAATTATGACAAGGGGCAAGGACAACTTTCCCATAGGCCATGTACTTTATTAACAGGGATGTGTGGTTTTCTCTTAAGTACCCATTCCCCTGGGGTAGTAATCTAAATATATCCCAGGTAGTATATTGTTATATGTCCTCATGAAAGAAAAATATAATTTTAAATTTGAAACTTTTGGGAAAAATGACATTTTAGCCATAATATGTATCGGAGTACAAGGAAGAGTAGTCCGTGCCTTACATCACTATGACATCCCATATGCGGCCAATTTGAAGTCTCCAAGGGTATAGTGATTACCAATATTTACAACTTTTAAAAATTCATAACTTTCTTGTTGTTTGTCCAATATTGTTCAAACTTTCACCTATCAACTTGTCTGATTTTTCTTTTCCTTATAAAAACAAGTTTTTATTTGGGTTGGATTCCCCTTTAACTCTATGGCCACTACTATACTGTCGGTATTTTTTAACCGTGCGCAAAGCGGAAACGATCGCGCTTCCATGTAATACATAAATCCAAATGATGAGTCATTGTTTACGATTTCTTCGCTGAGACGATTGTGACGTAGGCCTTTACGTTACATGTACTAGTATTTGGTTTGTTTACCTCATGAGATCTAGAGATTGTAATCTAATATTTCCTTGGCCTATCCATGGACCTATTATTAAACCCCTGCCCCCTTTCCCCTATCTATACAGTGCGTATACCAAAAAAACGGGACAGTTTTGAAAAAGTCTATAAAAAAATTGTTTCAAATTATGATATTGATATTTTGATGTTAATAGATGATCTGAAATCTTATCTTTAAAATGCCATTATAAAAATTAAATTTTGTTCATGCTTGATCGAACACGGGTCGTTTTTGTCGGAGGTTTAAAAAGAGGCTTGCGCCAAAATGGCAGAAATGAGAAATTTGATGATCAGACTTGTTGCTAATCAGCAGACTTCCTCTTAACATTTTCATTATCTTTGCCACAATTTTCGAATTATGTTGTCAAATTTTATTTACAAATTTATTTATTAACTTGAATTATTTAGTTTTTTCATTTAAACCTTTTTACCTTTGAATTTCCCTTCATAAATAAGAAAAGAAGACTTTTTGTCAACCCAAGCAAGAAGATTTGTATTATTAATTGAGAGAACTTGTAATTATTGAAATCCTTTTATTATGTGAAACGAATTATGTTATAGTACCTTTAAAAGACATGAATCCATTTTTAAGGGGTTATTGATTCATTGACCAGGTTTAATTATGCTTGACAGGACAAACAGGAAAGTATTCATGTCCTTCGATGGTAATGGTGTATCGAGTCAATTTTGAAAGAGCTAGATATGGCAGATCGGATAAAATGTATTAAAAAGTTGTGAGCGAGCGAAGCGAGCAAGCAAAAATTTCCACTTTTTAATTAAAATATCAAATTTTGTGATAGCTTTTTGGCATAATATTCAGAAAATAATATCATATTTTACTTTCTATCTTTCCTTTTATTTCCTTTTCACTTTTTTTCTTGGTCATTATTTTTTTTATGGGGGGGGGGGGGGAGGAGCATCCCCGAGCCCCCGCCCATCTGCAGTATGCCACTGTTCAAAGGCACCATAACATTTGTATCACACAATGAAAGGATTTGAAAAAAGATTGTTTTTGTTTAATGAAGGAATATCCAAAGCTATAAGAAAGAGATAACATATTAAAAAGATACAACAGAACAATTCAAGCAAATAGATAGATTTGAAAATGATCTTTGACCGCATAATTAAAAAATTATGGCAAAGATAATGAAAAGGTTAAGAGGAAGTCTGCTGATTAGCAAGAAGTCCGATAATCATATTTATAATATTCATGCCATTTTGGCGCAAGCCTCCTTTTTAACCCCAGACAAAAACATTCCGTGTTCGCCCAAGCATGAACGAAACTATTTTTTTTGAATGGCCTTTGAAAGATAAGACCTCAGAGCATCTATTAATACCAAAATATAGACATCATAATTTGAAAAAAAATTTTTATAGACTTTTCAAATCAGTCCCGTTTTTTTATACGCACCGTAGAGGCCATGAACATACTATAGTCCTCTCTGTTATATTGATCTATATATTTTTTTTTGATGGAGGGTGTCTTATATAGCTTTGGTTCCTATAGTGCATGGAAACAAAAGACACGCAGACAAACTTTTTTGCCGGTAACCTGGGTGGTGTTTCATGAAAGATGTCAGCAAATGACTAAATTGTCAGTGCTGACTATTTCAGTGAAATTCTTGCTTTTGATTGGCTGAGAATCTCTGGCCTCTGACTGTTACAATGGTAACTGTCGGAGAAAGACAACTTGTCAGTGTTGACAACTTTCATGACACTGTCCCCCGACCAATCCTCGTAAATAAGACCATGCTGGACCTATAAGACCTGCCCCCTATAACACTTTCATTGTCCTCTACTGGTGTCGTCACTATATACCAATTATAGGTTTATATCTACTTCATTGTTATGATCTTCCCAGAGAAAACAATAGTGCTGGGCAAGTTCATATAATTGTCTCAAAGATTAATGTTGAAAGGGAATGCACTTCCTTCGTGTCATCCATTTATAATTGTTATATTATTTATCTCGTGTATGTTTGTTGAAATTTTATTTTATTCATTTTGGGCGATCCAAATAGTATGTCACATGGATAGATGTGATACTGAGAATGAAATGCATATGACCACAGGGACTCCAGAAGTGAGGCAAATAACCAAAAGTAGGGGAGGAGAAGAAATGGGGGGAGACGAAAAGAAGGAGGTTGAAGAAAAATAATCTTAAAATAATTATGTTTTCGTCGCCCACTACTAGATTATCTCATTTAATTGGAATATTTCACATGCGACCTTTTGCTCCGCATGCATGCAGCAGGCGTATAGCCAGGGGGGCGGTCGCCCTTTCCCCCCAAAAGCCCCCCCCCCCAAAATAAAAAGGAGGGGAAAAGGGAGAATAGAAAAGAAGGGCATAGCTTTATTGTTTTCCCTCCCCCCCCCCTTATTTTTGTCAAAAGAATAAAAGCCTAAATGGGAAGTTCTTAATTCTCTCTCTTCATACAGAATTTCGCTTCCGCGCTATATGCGCGGAAAATATTGTATAAATTGCGTTTCCTCTATATAATTGCTTCCCCCACACCATTTTCCCCCTCCCTGGCTATGGAACTCGTGTATTTCCATCCAGAAATCATTAAAAAACACATTGGTGTCAGTGGCGTAACAGGCGGGGGGCAGGGGGGCAAGCTGCCCCCCCCCCCTGGCGGAGCTCACCGGGAAAATAAAAAAAGCGGGAAAAGAAAAAAGGGGGGAAGAAAGGGAAAGGGAAAGGAAAGAAAAAAGAGGAAAGGGGGAAAAGGAAAGGGAAAAGAACAGGTCAGAAAAAACAATTCTCCCCGATATACATGATATACAAATACATAGCATGATCAGTAACATAGGGAAATAAATTAAAGATGACAAAAAGGCAAACAAAAGCGGGAAATGAAGGCAGAATGGAATTAGCCAAAATCTAAATTGGAAAATAAAGAAAAGGGACAAGATAACGTAAACTACCGGGCTGCCGAGGATTGAAGATAACGAGCGGGAAGAAAGATGGATGGTACATAGCATAATGTCGTACATGTCATATGAAAGTCTATCATAAACTTGCTAAATCTCCAAAGCTACCGGGGGCTCTGTCCAAGAGTCAAGACCCCGTGCAGTGGGGGCTCTTCATCTGAAACCTTTAATGAGTTCTACATGTATAACGGGCCCCTATATGGACCCTTCCTGCATTAAGCTTTGCGTTGAAGCACTGGCGTACGAAATGACATGAATGAAAAAAATATATGACATGATATTTGCTATGACGTAAAAATCTATCACATAATTAGAATTTCATTTTAACAGGCCATTTTTCTTTCTGGCTCGCTTCGCTCGCTGGCGACTTTTTACAAATTTTCCCACATTTTCTATATGGTGTGCCCCTCACAATATTTGGATGATTACGATACACAATTGCACTGAATTTATGTGTTGTGTGAAAGCTATATAAATAAACACGCAATTTGATTAAAATAAGTGGCCATCTGTAAGGTTTAAAATGGCTTTGATATCAAGAGGTTCCGGGGCTCTGCCCTGGACCCCACACATAAAGCACTGTTACATGTATATGGATGAGTTTGGACCATGGCCTCCCAAAATTCTACAACCAAGCAGAAAAAAATTAGGAAAGAAAGGGAAGTGTATTATATTTTTCTGAATATCACGTTAAAATCTATCTTCATGTTAGATTCTCATGAAAAGGTGATTTTTTTATCTCGCTCGCTTCGCTCACACGGGACCTATATTAAGCTACTTCTTGCCACAAGCGCCATACTCGGCCCCCTCGAACATATAGAGCTTCGCCCTGATGCTCACAATCATAACAAAAATCCTATTCACCGTGGCGTACAAAAAAGAGAGAAAAAAGGAAAGAGAGGAGGGTGAAATATGATATCATCTTTTTAACATGTCAAAATCTATCACAAAATTGGATTTTTGCAATAAAAATGTCAAAAAATTTTGCTCGCTCGCTCGCATTTACATATGTATATATATATATATATATTTGCCCGATACGCTATATCGCCCCCTCAAAATTTTTGCCTTATGACGCCATTGCCTGTTCCATTGATATGACCGGGAAATTTTTGGCTCTTGCCCCCCCCCCCCTGACCCCTGTTACGCCACTGATTGGTGTAAAGTATATGAAAAGTATTATTTTTTAATTGCATTGACACAATATTTCCGCTCTTCTGGTCGGAATGGATAAACACTACCGCCATGTCCCCATGTGCTATATCTTTATTTTCAGCAAGCAATTTTGGCAAGTATCTATACTCTAAGGACAGGCAAAGGGACAAAAACACGTGGCTTTCTATATACGCATAAGTATAAGATTAAACTTTATTCCATATCGCTGCACATTAATCTCCTATCCTGTTTTGTCCCATTAATTTGAAATTTGGAATATCACTCAAAAGGAAGCGCTAGTGATATTAGACCTTCATCCATATAATCGTGGTAATTGTATACTTTCTGTTTTCACAATTCATTTGGAGAAATATTTAGACCATAAATCACCCTAGTCCGGTGAATATGGTCAAATACACGGTAAGCTTCTGGGCTCCCGCCCGCGCAGCGGGCGGGAGCTCTCTGGGTTAAGGATTGGGGTGATGTGGTTGTGTTTCTTGGATCTGGAGACAAGTCTTGCGGCTGAATTTTGGATTCTTTGCGCCAGTAAATAAAGGGAAAACTACAGACGATTTAAGTAGGTGTTGAGACATTTATTGGCCGTGGCAGAGTCATCGCATACATGTATGGTAAGCCACTTGTGGTGGCACAATTAAACAGTAAATCATACTGGCGTGATTATGTTTCTTTCATTTCTCTCTTTTTCTTTAACAGATCCAAAACCAAGCATATTCAATTTGACTGTATCACACTAGCGTACCTACGGGGGGGGGGGGGGGGGGGCAGGGGGGGCACTCTGCCCCCCCTGACGAGTCACAACCCATGCAAAAACGTATCTTTGCCCCCCCCTGACGGGCTTGAAAAACCTTTTTTGCCCCCCTGACGAGATTTAAGACCTTCAATGCCCCCCTGACGAGCTTGAAGACCTTTTTTTTTTTTTTTTTTTTTTTGCTTGTCAAATTTTTTCTGGTACGAAATCCTTTATTTGTAAACGCATGAACACCAACAAAAATATTTGAGTAACAGGGTAACATACGTAAACAACTAAACAATTGGTACACCAAAACTGGCCATAATTATTTCAATCTAAATATGAATGTGCAAATGATAAGGATCAAATCCACACCTCCAATAATAGGCAATATATAAGTAAAGCATGTATGAAGGACATAAAGCATTCCACTATACAAGTCATTAATAACAGACCTCAAATAATAGCCATATACGTAGAGCATGGATGAAGAACATGTAACAATTCCGCTATACGAGTCGTTGATAGCAAACCTCAAAATATATTACAACAATGCACTAATCCCAATTACCCTTGCTTACTTTACAAGTAAAATGCAACATGCTTAGAACGATAAAATAAAATTCACTGTCCGGTCAAAGTATGTACATAATGTACAACAGCATGCCTACATGCCACTTCTATCCAACAAAGCAAAGGTATAAATAATACCACAAGAGCACTCTTTAATCACTACCATATAAACAAATTCTTAAAAAATGTGAACAAATGAGATAAGTCATGTGTAGTTACTACTGGACATAAAAAACTCAGAAAATAAGGCATGTTTCCAAATTTGGTCAGTACACTACTAACAATCTGAAACGGCCGAAATGTATGCACACATGACATAAAAAATATCACTCAAAAACTAAACAAAAACTATAGCATGCATTAATACAAAACGTAACCAATGTTCCGCACCCAATCTGTGTAGTAACACATTTATATTTGTGTTCTGGTAAAACCATAAAAATTGAAAACCAACTGCAACCTAATACTTGTATAAATCTGTAGATAAAAAAGGGGCCAAATCATACATGTATCACAAAGCAAAACATGAGTAACAATATAGGAAATGAATAATAAAAAAAACGTGATACAACAACAGTGGTAAAATGTATACACTCTTTAAACATAAATGTCACTCCTGCAGATATGACCATGGGGGGGGGGGGTGTGGGCCACCGTGAATGCCGAAGCGCGCAGAAACTTTAAGCACACAGGGCAGTTATCAGAAAGCAGCAGAAACTGTTGTAGCGTGTGATGACATCACTGTATGAGCCTGAAAGAGTCCAGAAGGCCAAGGTCGCATGACAACCACACTGGGACCAGAAAAGTGAGTTCCATCAGGGGGGTAGGGAATCATGCGAGGTCCATCATGGAAATTGAGGATCATGCGAGTTCGATCAGAAAAGGGCGACGGTGGGCGAGGTCCACAAGTCCAGAGAAGCCAATCATGGTGTTCGACGGTCCCAACGCATCTAGGCCAAGATCCAACGGGGGGTTGGATCCTCAAGGGCTGATCAACAACTGCAGGGGAACTGACTGGGTTGGCCACCAGAAATACAATGTGTGAAGAACTACCATGAAAATGGAATAGGGGTGTGCTACTGATGACCTCTTTCATGTCCTCAAAGAGCTGTGTGGTGGGAAGACTAATCATGACATCATATGCAGAGGACTGGTCAGCAGAACTGATGCAGGCACACAGGCAAGATATTAGGAAAATTACATCAGAATCCGTAGCATGATGGATATCGGGCAAGATCAATCGATCAGAAGGATTCTGAAGAAGAGTATGCGTCTCGGGACTAAGGCAAGGTGCCAAATCCTTGTCTATTGTACTAAAAGCTATACAGTCCATGTAGGGTGACCAGATGATAGTAGCTACAGAAGGCATGTGAGCTGTGCATACATAGAACACCTCAAAGATATTCGTAAAGTGATGGTGAGAGATGAGAGAGGAACACAGCGCAATATCAAGGTAAGCGTCTGTGCAGTGACACGGCTCATCACAAACATGCCTGGGCATATCAAGATCACGTGTATAACGAACAAAGCCGAAATGCCGAAAACGATCTGTCTTGCGGACACCACGTACATGCCTGGGCATATCATGATCACGTGTACAAAGAACGAAACCGAAATGACAACGATCTGTACTACGGGTACTCTCATCGATATCATGATCACGTGTACAAAGAACGAAACCGAAATAACAACGATCTGTACTACGGGTACTCTCATCGATGTACTCTACGTCCGACAGGTAGTCAGCGGTTCGGTTTTCAAGAAGATCGTGGATTTCGCGAATACGGTTCTCCACTGTAGCGAAAGGAGAATAAAGGTCACGCGAAAACGATCGTATGCCGGCGCAATGCACTATTGAAGTGAAGTCAGCATTGTGTACATAACCTGCAACAGCAAGGCTAGGCTCAGCTTCCGAAACATGATGAGTAGCAATGAAACAAGAGCATACTACCACTAGAGCTATGTTCACTACAAGACACAAGAGAGCTAACGTAAGGCTCATTACCAAGACACTATATGGGAAGGCTTAGTATTAGAGCTAGGCTCAGTATCAGGAATGCCAAAGCTAGGCTCATTACCGGGAATGCCAGAGCTATGCTCAGTACCGGGAACACCAGAGCTAGGCTCAGTATCAAGAACACCAGAGCTAGGCTCAGTATCGGGAACAACAGAGCTAAGCTCAGTATCAGGAATGCCAGAGCTAGGCCCAGTATCAGGAACACCAGAGCTAGGCTCAGTATCAGGAACACCAGAGCTAGGCTCAGTATCAGAAACACATGAGCTAGGCTCAGTGTTGGGAACACCATCAAATTGTGTATATTCGTACTTTACCTGATTGTTGTTATGTAGCCTAATTTCACCTACAACCTTTACACACGATAGGTCACTGTCACAACTAATATCATGTTCATGTTTTACTTGACAATTGTAATGTGTCCCAACTTCACCTACTGTGCTTATGCATGGCTTAGCACGGTCACCGCTATTATTATCAGTACTCACAGCAGGCTTACAGCTTTCGGATTGTGTGACTTTCTCAACACTTTCACTCAAGGTCTCACGAATCTCACCATCCATCTTCGACCCACGTTGTGGCAACGCAAATCCCAAGTCTGTGTTACCAACATTACACTCAGTCATAATACGTGTACTTTCAGTCTCCACACTGGTCATCAATCCGATCTCACTGTGCATGTTATTATTGTCAATGGACTTGTGAATGTGTGGATGGTCAGCTTCAGTCTCATTCACCTCTACACTACACTCAATATCAATGACCTCACTGTGTATGTTATTAATGTCATTGGACTTGTGAATGTGTGGATGCTCAGCTTCAGTCTCATTCAACCGAACATTACACCCAACATCCATGATCTCTCTGTATACTTGAGAACATTCATTTAGTGGGAGAGTGTGTTTACACTCGCTGTCAACTCCAGGATTAGTGTGTTTGCACTCATTCTCAGATCCTTGCATTATCATACCCACTGCACAATCCAGCTCATCTAACTCATTCATACTAGCGGGACTAGATTTGGGGAATTGATCAGATGGTGACATGTAAGAAAAAGTATGGTAGTCCCCAAACATGATTTGGTGTTTAGAAGGTCGAATGGAAACATCATTCTTCTCCATAAATGGAGCCCCAGCCATCACGTCAAAGTTCACCACACCATCTTCAACCACGAAACCATCATAATACAACTCACATCCATCATGGAAAAGAGAAAAAGATGTAATGCCGACAATGCCAGATGGTAAGGCAAACGACACTTCGGGGTCAACATAGTCACTGTAACCAAACGAATCGATTACAACTTCAAGGCCAAAGAAATCAGCAGTAGACTCACTTATCAAATTCAAAGGAGAACCACTATGCAATTCCACTGTCAACTGTTCGGAGGTTCCCCGGACACTGGCAGGGAAAAATGGGGTGTCATTCTTAGATTTACTACGAGTCACGATAGACTCATGCTCTACAGCAGGAGGACACCTACGCTGAGGTGCCTCAGCGACGGCTACACATCTCTGTATAGATGCAAGCCCGACGCGGGTGGGCCCCGCCACGACCGTGCATCGCTTCGTCGATGCGGCGCGCATTGCAGTACAGTACATACTATATATGGGACTACGTACGCTTTATAAATACTCAACTCTGTAAGCCTACCCAAACTATCACACCAAATTTAGTCCTGGTGAGCGCCTGTCCCCAAGTTTTCGAGCAAGATTTCCCGCAATCCGGATTCTTTGATCCTGGTAGCGAAAGTTAGCCGCGGAATTCTGATCACACCGTAAGCCACCACGCCAGTAAATAAAGGGAAAACTACAGACGATTTAAGTAGGTGTTGAGACATTTATTGGCCGTGGCAGCGCAGAGTCATGATCATCGCATACATGTATGGTAAGCCACTTGTGGTGGCACAATTAAACAGTAAATCATACTGGCGTTGGAGCTTTGCTATATCTTTGTGCGGGGTTCCGTACAAGAGACTGTTACAGTTATCAAGAAGGGGCAGCACAAATAAGGCTTCTCTGCCTTCAATAAGCTGTCTCCTCGTTTCATAAATTATTTCTATTTCTTGTATATTCCTATACCCAGAAGGAAAAACCAGTTCCACTGGACCAGACCAGTAGAATTTTAACTTGTAACTCTGGAAATCGGAACATCGGTTTACTGGTCTAATTGGTCATACTGGTCCAGTTAAAATTGTACTGCATGGTCCATTAAAAAATTAAACTTGTCTTGAATTACTGGAATTTTATACTGGTTTTGTTGTTTAACTGGTCTGGTCTTCATGCTGGTATCCAATTCAAGCTGTTCTTTACTGGTATTTTCTACTGGTCTGACTGGTCCTCGAACTGGTCGAACTGGTCCTCGTACTGGTCTTACTGGGTCAATTTATTACATGCATTTGGTTTGTTATATACCATGGTCAGTGAAATGTGATGGAAAAGATGGTTAGTAAATTAATCTTTTTGCTGTTATTTTAAATGTGATATATGAAATTACACATTTTCATTGTGAATTAGTTCACACACTTATTTAGAAAGTTTTTAAACAACAATGAGTGCCATTGCAAGGATATTCTATTCTAAATCCTGATTTTTTTTTAAATAGGAAATATGCAAATGAGGTAAACCACGTGATCAGCATCATCAGAATTACTGGTCTTAACCAGTTCAATTCAAACAATGAATTACTTTAGACCAGTTGACTATATCTTGCTTTGATCTTAATCATAATTAAAGGAAATAATTATTTTAATGATGATATTAATACTTGATAATTATGATAATAATAATAATTACAATATCAATAACAATGATAACAGTAATAATAATCATAACAACAATGATCATAATAATAATTATAATAATAATGATAATTATAAGAAGAATGATGATAACAATGATAAATGATAACGATAATAACTTTCTCTGAATTGCAAGATTCATTTTCCATAATTCGTCAAATGATCTGACTTGAAATAAAGTCATTATTTATTGGACCAGTAACACCAGTTTGATATTACTATTCTGCTTCAACTGGAATGCAATTGTTTGAACTGGTCTCCAGTTGATTTTTACTGGTCCAGTTAAAAATCAACTGGTCCAGGAAACATATACTGGAAACCATTTATTGGACCAGTAACACCAGTTTGATGAAAAACAGGCTGGTATTACTACTTTGTTTCAACTGGAATGCAATTGTTGGAACTGGTCTCGAGTTGATTTTTACTGGTCCAGTTAAAAATAAACTGGCCCAGTAAAAATATACTGGAAACCAGTAAAAAGTCTACTGGAAACCAGTAAAAATTCTTACTGGTCTTACTGGCCGGTTTTTCCTTCTGGGTATCAATACGTTTTGTAAATGTTATTTTTACTATAACATATGAACGAAATAAATGCATATGAATGAATGAATGAATATTCATGCGTTCGCCCCACCCCCCCCCCCCCCGTGAACAATATGGGTAGATCGAGGGCCATGCTATGTAATATGTTATATCACATGAGAAAAGAGCTATTTTCTCCCAATCACTAATCAGCCTGCTCGTGGTATTTGTCGTTTTACCAGGCAGCATTTTATGATAATATTCTCGAGATAATATAGATGCAGTTTTGTCATTATATAATTAATCTAAGGATGATCTGATCTGTATAGGCCACAATTACAAAAAAATTAACATATTCTCTTATCTTCATGCCACATGTTGATCATAATTTGCACAACATAGACAGATTCTCCTGAGTTGTCTTGGTACAATTTATTTGACATAACGTTTACTATATGGACCTATATTTTCGTATACATGCTTGCCCCGGGGGGGCCACTTACATTGACGAGTGGATACCATGCGCGACCAAAAAAACACGTAAAAAGGATGTCTTTTTCACGATAGGG
This sequence comes from Lytechinus pictus, assembly GCF_037042905.1. Lineage (NCBI taxonomy): Eukaryota > Metazoa > Echinodermata > Echinoidea > Temnopleuroida > Toxopneustidae > Lytechinus > Lytechinus pictus. Next base: position 42,897,316 of record NC_087249.1, read on the forward strand.
CACGTTACGTACGTAACGTGATAAGGGTGTCAAAAACACAAAAATAATGAAAAAAGGGTATCTATTTCGCTAGGAAAATTACGTGTTTAGGTTCGAATTCGCGGGGATGATAAAACAAAATTAAAATGTTTTAAAAAGGATGTCCTTTTTGCCCCAATACTTCGTGTTTAGAGTCCGATTTGCACGAGGTGTAGAAGGTGGGGTCGTACTAAACCAAATAAGGTAAAGCCGACGACCGAAGGATCCGTAACAATAAAACATTCCTGTACTTGTTTAGGGGTTCATTTCAGGGAACATTTGCCAAGAGTATCGTTTTGTTTCCAATACTTGTTAAGGGTAGGGTTTCACACGCCAATACTTGTTAAGGGGTGCATTTTCAGAATATGGAAATTACGTGTTTAGGGTGCTTTTCGAGACCCCATGGTCGCGCATGGTATCCACTCGTGAATGGAAGTGGCCCCCCCGGGATGCTTGCATAAATCATTAGCAACCGGCACCCGAGCTGCCCCCCGGCACGGTCTCATGACCCGAGCCATACATAAGATCCGGTTTGTGTAACGTTCAGTTCCGCGTTGAAGGCTGATTACTGAAAAGGCCCATTGACCCAATTTGGAAAAAGGTCTTCCAAGGTTCACGCCAAGACAGCCTCTTATCAAACCATGGACCTATTCGTAATAGGTCCATGATCAAACTAAGGACATGTTCATGACGGTTTCATAACGTGCTGATTAATATTACATCTTTACTGCAGTATGCGTTAAGGGTCAATGAGTTTTCTATTTAGAAAGTAATATGAAAAATAACATAAAACAACGAAATCGATACGTATTTTGAATGGCTTCCCCCCTCCCCCCCCCCTTTTTTTTTATAATTCTGCAGATAATTTGCCCGCACTATTGTCTAAATTAAGGCCCTTTCTTAGTATTTTTCTCAATAAATATCAATAAAAGCCCATATTAGTATTACAATGATGAGGCTTCTTTCGCTGGCAAACATGCCTTCGCATCTATATTCATATAAGAATACTGTAATACCCTCTCTCTCGATTTTTTTAATTATTAATCATTACACAAACCAAATGATATGACATAACGAGTGACTTGACCCCGGCAGGGATTCACTCGCGCAGAACGTCGTATTATGAAACTGGGAACCTCGAAATAGGTATACGACATATGTTGTACCAGGTTGTACGCACGAACCTAGATTGTAGCTTTGCGCTATGTAAATCTTTTATAATTCTTACAACATACACTGCGCGCGTTGTGTGAGCGCTCGTATGTGCAATTACGTAAATTAATTATAGATAGAGGCAATAACAATCTTAACCTAGACTAGTCCTATGCTAGGCTCATACTCATAGTCATAGAAATGTGCTTTTCTCCGCAGGATTGGAGTGTCAATCGACAGATAAAGTGAATCCATACAATTCGTGTGGACTTCAAGTGAACATGTTAATTGTTAGAGGTTCATAACACTAACAGTCGTTTACACAGCCATGTTTCATAAGGATTCGTTTCATAACACTGATCAAGCTCGTCGGGTCGGCCGGGCAGGGCGAGCGGTCTATGGTGTGCGTCGCTAATCCATCTGCGGAGCTCGGAGCCACTAGCAGCTATCCAGTCCCGTGACGTGTGATCATACATACTTAGACCTCTTCATGCATTTCTACATTAATTGGCATCGCATCATTCTTAGTGAGCTTGTTCTAGATTTCAGTCATCCTTATTTTTCACTCTTGATGAGAATAACTTGCTCTTGAGTCTTGTTTCCACGAGTCAACTGATCTACAGTACAACTACAACTACGGTACAGACAGTCTACCGCCACCGGTACATTCTACAAAACAACACACGTTTGTTTCGACCAAGTCTCAAGTCAAGACCAAGAAGACGGAGTAGCCTACTCTGACGAAATTGATTAATGCGATGGGGAATCTGTGCTGTGCAATTGAATTCATTTGAATATGTTGTATGGTCGCTTGTTTAAGCGATACAATTTTTCTACACAATGGAACTGGAAGATTTAGCTACAGAAGCATTCAGGCGATCAAATTTTGAGCTTGCCAGTGACCTAATTGATCGGCTTTTGGAAAAACAGGGACATAATATAGAATTTCTTCTCATGAAGGGCGATTCTCTTGCCAATATGGGGAGGCTGAATGAAGCGTTGAGCGTGTACTCCCATGCGTTTCGCATGGGAGACATCAGCAGTGATAAACTTCATGGATTTGTTAATGCTTTGGTGAAAAATCTTAGCCAAAATGCCGGGCGTGACATCTCAAAAGATCTTGGAAAGTTTTCCTGTTCTGTGTGCCGTGGTCTTCTTTCCAAACCAACAACTCTCCTTTGCGGACACACATTTTGTAAAACTTGTATCGAACACCAATCAAAACGTTCTTGTGTTATATGTAAGTTCCCATACAGTTCTAATGGCAGTAAATGTAAAAAACTGACTCTAAATGTTACTCTTAGTGATCTTATTTTGAAGTACTTTCCCCATGAAGTAAAGTCTCAGGAAATCAAATCAGCTGGTAATGAATTATTCAAGCTGGGCAGACATTCAGAGGCAATGGAGAAATACAGCTTCGCAATAAAAACAGGTAAAGACTAACTTCAAACTCATTTCGTAGCTATATGTATAAAGTACTAATCTGTATTATAACTAAGACTACTTAAGTTCAGAATTATTTTTCAAATGATGGCTGTAGTGCAGTGTAGAATACACTATACATGTAGATATTTGTGATGCCCAAAGTAACTTTGTTTGCTGTTTGAAATTGATAATTGAACGTTGCATTGTCTAGTTATATTTATCCTGACATTTATCACACCTAGTAAAAAGTAAAAATATAAAATAAAATTATAAACCCAACTAATGACAAACTTGAAATAAATGTAACAGACAAAGTTTAAAATATAAAACAGAAAAAAGAGGAAAGAAACAGATACTACATGTATATGTACATCAAGTTAATGACTCAGGCTCTATCGATGTATTCAAATTAAGACTCGATAACGTTTGGTGGTCTGGGCGTTTCAATCTTCAATGATCAAAACTGTCTTTACCCTTCATATATATGCAAGTTTTTGCATTTGTTTATGGAGATGGAAGAATGTATTCAGATGAAATGATGGAGGTCAACAGGATAATGTGTACATGTATCTCGCCTCATAACATGATGATGATGATGAATGATGACTGGATAATGGCAGTTATGGCACTATAAGTTACATCTTGTACCATCTTGCATACTCTAGGTCACAGCATTCTTAAAGTCTGAAGTGTACAAGAGGTACGGTATAGTCCTATAGAATTATTACTGCAGTGTATATGACCTTTTGATGTTAACTGGTTGAATATAAACATTCTCAAAACTTGAATATATTCATTTATCTTATGAACCCGCACTTGAAGTTATATGCTTTGATGATTCTGGATACATATACAGGTACATACAAACTCAAGAGTGATCTGTCTTTGAACAAAATCCAAGGTCCTACAGGAATTTCTTCTTTCTGCCTCTGAAACTAAAAGGATTGGGAATTTGAATTGAAAGTTTCACTCCTAAAAATTGTGAAGCAATCCCTGGGACTAGTGACAATTCAGATACTAACAATTGTACAATGAGGCATAACTGCAAGTCTATGGACATACATGCAAGTCTATGGACATACATGCATATGAAAAGTTGCATCAGTGATAGGTCTATCGGGAAATCATATTGGTCATTGTGAGATATTGGTATTGCTAGCTTGGCGTGGGGAAACTTCCCTGCTTGGTGCCTGAAAATAATCAAAGTTTAGATCCCCTTTAAATTGCAAGAGCTGGTATTATGTAAAAACAATCAATGATGTAAATCTAAAAATAAAAAATTATTACATTTTTTCAGAGTATGCTACAAACCTTGCATTTTTTAGTATTTCTGTTGAAGGCCAATTAGCATCCACTATTACTAAACCACTTCACAAGGGATTGAGATTACATGATTAAGATCCTTGGCATGTCCCAGAATCAAACCAGAAAATGGGTCACAGTTCGGTATAGGTATTACCCAAAAGGAAGTTTTGTAACAGTCCAGTTGATGACAAATGGGGATTCTATTCCCATTGTCTGTGTGTACTTGTATTGTTTGCATGCCTACTCAACCATGCCCCCCATGGACTCTTACGTAAGATCGTCTTGCGCTGTCTAATAATAGCTACAAGCACATGTGTGCAGTGCAAGTATATGCACACGTCACATGTACACTGTCATTTCCAATCAGTATATTATTTATTTAGTTAGTTCCCTCAAACCCTCACCAATATTAATATTTTTTCCTGCTATTTGAAAAAAAAAGAGTTTTGTCAGGAATCAGAATGATCTTCCCTTTTTTCTGATTACAAAATAAAGAAACTCAAGAAGAGACAAAAATAAATGAGGTACACTAAAATATCTGATCATGGAGTTTGAATTACTGGTATGGCTTGGACAGTCATTATCAATTTTTCATGCTCAGTTTGTAGATTCCACCCCCTGTTGAATTATGTGGAATAAACATTTCTGTTACTGGGGCAGTTCTTTGCTCGCAAGGTCTGTGAAAAATTAAATTCTCAAGATTTCATATAATTTAACACTTACTGTAGTTGGAGAAAACACCAATTTCATGAGAAAGTCTGAAAAGACCCCCAATAAATGTCACTTCATGCATATCATTGTGATCTGGACTCCCAGTATAGTTGTAAAAAAAAGGAACTTTTTTAAAATCATGAAGCTGATATGTAAAAATATTATGGTTTTTATTGAAACTGTTTAGTGTAAAGCAGGGAATTTGTACATGTACCGGCTGTAAGCATATTTTATGGTATCATTGCAGTTTCCTGTATTAGAAATAGAGATATGTTTATCTGTAGCTGTATTCCATGTACATGTACATACAGTATGTAGCGAGTATGAATAACATCTTCTTTATTACTTGGGTTGCTGTACACGAACACATGAACTTTGGTTTATAATGCACATGTACATACATAATGTGCATTCCCTCATATTGGCCCAGTTTGATGTTCACCTATTCTCAACTCCATGCTTCAAAACACAGCCCCACTGGTACTGTAGTCTACAAATGTAGACCCACATCTGCAGTGTGTGTACCTCAGCTGATTCAACGAGTCTGCATAGCAGACTAGGTCTACTGAAATGGCTCGCTCCGCTCGCCCTTCACGAGCCATTCAGAGTCTGCATAGCAGACTAATGGTACTGGGCAAACAGACGCACTCCCCAAATGTTGTACAACACATAAAGGGCAGAGATAGGGTCTGAAAGAGAAGGCTAGTCCATACCAGAATGCACGGGTTATGAAACTGTGCTCGTTACATCATGAGGTTAACTGTGCTTTATGAAAGGGACAGATTATGGGTTTGTGTTGTGTAATAAATGCATACATACGTGTACATTGTACTCCCTGATTGACTGTCAGCTGGGAAGATGTCAAATGAGCTTCAGGAAAGTTGGGATTTTCCCTAGACAGCCAAATAAAACAGGTGAACATGTTTGAAGGGTCCCCCCTATTTTTTTTTTTTAATGTTGAATTCAGTAGGCCCCATACATGAGTATAGACATGATGTAATAGTGTTTCTTGAGATACAGGCCTACATGTACATATACATGTACATGAATTTCTGATATGCAAATGATTACATGTATCTGTTTATTGTTCAGTTGTACAGTGGAGGGGGGGGGGTCAGGGCCTGTGCTTGTTATTGTTTAATTGAAAAGTAGTTGGTTGGATCCATTGTATTGTTTTTTAATGACACAGAAAAAAATGAAATCAAGTATGAAAACACATGTACCTGTGTGGGCATTTTTTCAAATTACTTTCTGCAATAAGACCTATTCATTAACAGTAGTTTTATCAATAGGCCTATGTATTTATTTTTTCATATGTTTGTACATGTACGTGGTTGTACAGAGTATTTGTAGATTTTTGTTACCTGTTGCAAATTCCTAGTCCATTGTGACTTTTGTGTAAATTACACTGTACTAGTACTTTAATAACCTACTTACATGTAACACTGTTCTAATCAAATAATTAGATCAAGTAGAAATCCAATAATCAATCCCTTTGTGTTTTTAAATTATTGACATTGATTTGCATCAATCGGTAGGCCTACCTGTACATGTACATTTACATCATGTATTTCTCCCTAACAGAGATAAATTGATTAATGGACTTTCAATGCATGTACAGTACATGTTTGTTTATTTTCTTATATAATTATATTATGCAGTAGATCTGGATTATTGAAATGTAAAGATTTTATGCAATAAACTAAAACATTATTTTTTTTCTGTTGTTAATAGCACCGGGCGATCACCTGTGTCTCAGCAACAGGTCCCACACTTACAACGTCCAAGGTCTCTTCAGTAAAGCCTTGCAAGACGCCACTACAGTATGTCAGATGAGACCTGACTGGGCAAAGGTATGTCTCAGTTACATACATGTATCTACATGTACATGTATCTGGAGTGCATTACATGTACATGTACATCATAATGAGGTCAATGTATATATGCAATATGAAATGTGATTCATGCTATGAAGTATGCCAGTATTTCCTTATTACATGTACCGGTATTTGGATAATTTTCATCTAAATCAGTGTATTTTGAAATTTTGATAAACATCTTGTACTGTATGCAGTGTGTATGTAACTTCATAAACTGCATGTTAATATCATGATATAAATCCTTTATGAGAGTGCTAAAGTGTGAAAATAATGGGGAAACAATCAGCAAGTTTCTATATATTTTTTTATATTTGAAAAGATGTGTACTTTGAATATATTGCTCAAAAATTAACCTCCTAAAAAGTTTTTCATTAAACATCTTGATGAATAAATAATAAAAAATACTTGTGGGGATGAAGGTGAAGCTTATATGTATTATTGCATTTCATAAAAAGAGTTGTCGATAATTAATTTGACAAAGTCAGTTTTAGACAGTTACCATAAAAAACAGTCTGACCAGAAAACCAGCTTTCGATGTGATCTTCTTGGGCACACCCCAAAAGTGAATATAAATGGTATCAATCACAATTGTGATTATATGTATGTTGCTGATGTAACCCAGAAGTTGAAACATTTTTGGAGACAAGCCTTTTTTTTGCATGTGAACAGGGCTTCTACAGGAAAGGAACAGCATTAGTAGGCCTAGGCCGGCAAGAAGAAGGACTAGAAGCTTTCTCCAGGTGTCTCACGTTGGATCCATCTTTTCATTCTGCAAAGGTCTCCCTCACCAAGGTATTTATCTCTCAGTTTTAAATTTATTCCCATGGCAACAGGGCTCATCAGCCAATCACAATCGAGGTTTCTACGGTAGTTATAATAGTAAAGTTTGTGACACAAGCCCCTTGTGCTGATGAAGTACATCCATATACATGTACATGTATACATAGCAAAATCTTGTTTCTAGACCTGTGATTTCTTGTAAAGCTCACCTTATCTCTCTACATGTACGTGTGTGTGCAATTGCACACAGTCTATGGTAGACTCAACACAACATTTGCCTCCTTGTGGTAGGAGGCTACCCCTGCCCCCCCCCCCCCCCACTACTACCACCACAAAGCTCAACAGCATTAGAACAATCTGAAGGGAGAGAACAAAATGAAGACAAAATGAAATAACCATTTAACTACATGTACTGCTTTATATAAAGCCTCTTGTTTATGAACAACTGATAGGGTGTACAATCATACTATTAATCGTATCTGTCAGTCTCAGACAAAAAGATACCACCAGTTGTAAATTCTGATGTATACATGTTATGATGCACCCCCCCTCACTTCCCCCCTGATGTAACCAAGTTTCCTTTTGTTTGTACACAGGTCCTCCACACACTACTTCAGCCTGTCGATGCGAGCAGTGTGAAAGCCAACGAGATGCAACGGTCCCCGTCTCTGAGTAAGCTGTACGTCAATGAGGCATTCGATGACGGGTTGGAGGAGGTGAACAGAGTGGAAGAACTGAGTGGTAGAATGGGACCAGGAGAGGAGAGAGAAGATGGGAAGAGACAGGAGAGTCCCGTCAAGGTGAGTTTGTTCATTCATCCATCCATTCATTCATCCATTCATTCAATCATTCATCCATCCATACATGTACATTCATCCATCCATCCATCAATTCATTCATTCATCTATCCATCCATCCATTCATTTATTCATTCTCCATTCATTCTTTCATTCATTCCATTCATTCATGTCTTGATTCATCCACCCATCCATTCATTAATTAATCAATTATTTTCATTTCCAGGATCACATTAGCAAAGATCAATATAATAATAATGATATATAGAAATACTGTATTGTTTTAATTCCTTATCCAATCTTTCCTGTGATGTTTAAGAACAATATGATTCTATTGTGCACACCATTGAGTTACAATTTTACACCAAAGGAAAGTGTTTTTATGTAACTCACTGAAAACATGAGCCTATGTTTGAATCAATATTAACCATACCAACGATAGATCCTTTCAACAGCAATGTTGATGAGAAAAACAAATTCAGAACATCTCTGTTTGTGACTTTGTGTACATATTGATTTTTCTAATGCATTTCATTCAAAGTCGGTGCTAGGTTTAAATATTACGCTACCAATTTTTTTTGGTGTATTTATGTATTTATTGAATATAACGTTTTTACAAAGATCTTCATGAAAAAGTACAAAGGTATACATAATTTACATCAAACGACATAACACAGGGTCACAATACAAGACAACATTACAGCACAAAACAGCACAGAACAAGACAGTACAGGACAGTTAACACAAGACGTTGTCTCTCTAAAAAGTAAGACACCAGCGTCCTGACGTTAGCAACATTTAAATATTGGGTGCCGATAGATCACGGGATTAAAGGGTATAACTCCCCTTGGGATATTTTTGTTTGACTTTGCATTTGTCTGGATTGTACTTCTATCAGACTTTTCATATCTCTCTTCACAGCATAATGTAAATACAGGCACAACCCTCGACCGGAGGAAATTCTCACCGGTGGAAAGAAAATATACCAAAAAGCGCCTACCAAGTCAAACGGATGGTAAGTCAGCTGTACAGTATGGTGAACATTTTGAAGTGTTATGTAATCAGAGAACCCTTTTCTGTCAATTTTACTGTAGTCAGACAAAGAAGCAAATATTACGATATCTGTTTCTTAACACAAGGAGGGGTATGTTCAGGATTGAAAATAATGATTTTGCCAGTAGCATATTGCTCGTACTTCAGTTATGATTTCTCGTTGGTCATATGATTACATAAGATTAGTCCTCTTGATAACAACAAATACTGTATCTATCAAAGTGCATATTACTAGTACATGTATGTGATATGTCATCACATTACATATAACAGTAGATGATACCTACTCATTGAATTCTTGAAATATTGATAATTACACTCCCATGCATCTTTCAAGATCCTAAGTATCTTTTAGAATAATAAAGAAATTGATTCTATCATACAGTGGATTGTAATAATACATGGTGGTGATTTTTTCTTGCTTTGTTCTCACTGATTGAAGTTTGTATCATACTCTGTTAATAAGGATTCTTTCCATTCATTACAACAGTATCAGGGCAGTGTTGTATCGCTTTGTATCAAATAATCTCTTTGAAATGATAGTTCAAAGTACGGCTTGTTATTCAACTATTTTAGGGTTGATAATGATGTATGTAGAGACTAGACCCCTGCAAAATTTAAAGAGAGAGTTATTCCCACCTACATGTAATTGGAAGCTTTTCATCTTGTAAGTGTTCATGTAGTGCCCTGGAGATAAGCTAAATGTGTAACAGCCGAGTTGAAGTTGATTCTAAAATATAGCTAGGCAATTATAGCATTGCCTCAAAATCTGTATGGTCTCATACATGTACATACGCTAGGGATGTGGTGTATTTAGTTTATGGAGACAAAAACCTGCAGCTATTGTGCGTTCTTTAATCCTCCTTTAACTCCTGGGGTGGGGTATTTTGTTACTTCTCACCACAGGGGGGGGGGGGGCAATATCGCCCCCACAAGATCTTGGCAGCAGATCGCAATCGAACTTTGCACAATGGTAGAGAATAGATTAATGTATGTGATTGTGTGGGTTAATTTCACTTCATTCATAAATTTTATTTGTTAGGATTTAATTATGCTAATTTTATTAATGAAATCCCTCATCTTTTGCAAATGCAATGTCCTAGAGTCATTCTGCAGCTTAGCTATTGTGTAATTTTTACAGCAGATCGTCGCCTTCCCGCACGAAGGCCGTTAGCGCGCCCTGCATGTCGCCTTCCTGCACAAAGGCCGTTAGCGCGCACTGCACGTCACCTTCCTGCAGTGAACAGTACGCGCTAACGGCCTTTGTGCGGTAAGGCGACACGCAATCCGCGCTAACAGCCCTTTTGCTGGAAGGCAAAGCACTAACGGCCTTTGTGCGGGAAGGCAACAAAATGTAGAAGTGGACATGGTTCTGACTTACGACTTTGCTCGTTAGTTGAGATTCAGTCTGTTGCAATTTTCATTGTATCCTCCATTCTCCCCCCTGTTTTTTTCTTTTACAGAGCAAATTCACCCTTTCACAGACGGCTCGTCTCCTGATGCCAAAAACCAGAGTAAACGGTTCAAGAAGTGTCCCTTAAGTATGCTTGGGAACAAGGGATGCGGGGAGAGGGAACAAGGTATGTAGTGCAACATGCTTCAAAGTATTCCTATTTCTTTTCTTCCAAATCATCCATACTCGTATATGCACATGCATGTATTTGAAGTAGTCCAGATAAGGGCATTTCTATGTGTAGTAACAGTGCTTGAATAATGCATGAGTGAGAGCATCGTGGTCTAGTGGTTCTGACTTGTACCTATTAATCAGTGGGTCATGGGGTCAAATCCTCTTTAGCTATTAATGCGCTTCAGTAAGAAATTTATCCACATTGGCTGCATGCTACCCCTGTGAGATTTATCCCCTGAATGCTCTCGCGCCCACCATGTGGTGGCTCAGCATCAGCCGGGGTAATAATAATATACCAAGTACTAGGAGAGTATATGCATATAGTTAGCAAAAACTATTTAAATAGATCTTATATCATTCGTAAGTTAGTATTTGTTATTGTCATTATGACCTTTTTCTAATCTACAGATTATTGATAATAATTTTATTATCAATCTTCTCTGTTTTTTTTTGTCTATGGAGTAGTTGTGAAACCGGGGCCAGGATATACTAGTATACAGTTTATCAATGATAATTTTATTATCAATCTTTTCTTATTCTGTTTTTTTTTTCCTCCATGGAATAGTTGTGAAACCGGGGCCAGGATATACTATACCCACTGACATGATTGAGAAAACAGACTTTGAATGCAGTCTGTGTCTAAGGTAAATATAAACCCTTGAAGTCTCTATTATTATGACTTCTGGGCCCTGTCTTACAAAGAGTTACCATTGATCCAATCAACCGTAACTCTATGGAAATCCATCAGTGTCATAATTTTTTCTACTGGAAATTTGCACAATGTCCTTTGTAAACAAAGAGAAACACAGTGAATTTTCACAGTGAATGCATGAATATGCATCATAGTTAGAAAATATTTTATATAAACATGCATAATAGATGTTGATGTTGCTGGCTTTCGGATGGCAGAGTTACCTTAATGGTAAATGTTATGGAACAGGGCCCTGGATCCCATTGCACAAAATTTAGCGATTGATGATCTTTGGATAATTTCTACGATTGATCATACTTATTAACAGATGAAATCAATCATTAAAATCATCTCTACGATCGATTGTTAGCTTGATGTAACACGGCCCTGATGGTCAAGGTAACGACAGACTTTGCCATTCTATGATCAATGATAATTTCACTAGAAATGATGGTATGGTTGGTTGTCGAGTGGTCAATGTTATCGCTATCGATTGTGATCTTAACATCAGTTCAAAGTCATCAAATGATGAAATGGTAACATCTGTGGAAACTTTGATATACATGCTAGTAATTGCTGGGTTATCGATATTTACATGGCATGGCATATATGCAAAGTTATCATCACTAGAATTTTTGGAAAAAATAAATGGAAAATGTGAGCACACTTATCACACCCATTCACACGGGAGCATAGCATGACATGTTGGCTTAGGGCTTCATTGGCATTTTTGTGATAACAGAAACTTGGACTTTTACATTGTTTATATACGGTGTATATCTATGGTATAAAGATATATACAGTTCCTGCTCATTAAATAATGGCTGGGCTCTCTATTCTGATAACGTAATCAGGGTTTAATCTAACATTGACCTATTCTTAATACAGCTTGTATAATTTTACGAGTCTGCATTCAATTGAATTGACCTGATAACTCGTAAGACTTTGGACTTCAATGGTTATTATTTTTATCTCATGATGGGTCATATTTGTTCCATCAATGTGAACTTTTTATGTGGGATGTATCATAATACCAGTAACATGTAAAGTAAAATATACAGTCAACTGTTGATTTGAGCGTAACTGAGTCTATGGAAAAATAAATTTACAATCGGCTTCTGTGAAAACGGAGTGTATTATCTTTGTTACAGCCCCATGTTCCTTATCGGTGTTTAAACTATGAAAAAATACACATGTACAGGTGGTTTATTTCTGATTCGCCTAATGCCAATTCGTCCAATTGCCAATTCGTCTACTATCATTTGTTCTACCATCAGTTCGTCCACTCACCACATGGTCCACTTTCATTTAGTCTAATGCCCTTCCATCTACCTGTAATCAACAGTTGGTCCAATAGTCATTTAGTCCATTAACCATTTGGTCTAATTGGACTAAGTGTTAAATTGAATTAAAATGAAATGGATATAAGACCAATTGGTTGTAAACGAAATGGTCATAGACGAAATGATGATTTGACGTAGTGATAATTGAACCAAATGGCTGATGGACCGAATGGGAGTTAGACGAAATGTTGATGGACAGAATGGCATTAGACTAGATGAAAGTAGACCATGTGGTGAGTGGACGAATTGGCAATTTAGAGTACAGGTGACCCTGCCTTAAATTTGAATCTCTATGGACCACAGATATTTTGAAATCACATTTCAAAATGAAGTATATCGCACTCGTTTGAAAACGCTCTTGCGCAATACATAAGGAAACTTAAGTGAAACCCCAACAATAATACTAAAAATAATTGGCATTGGAATGTAAGAATTCAGTAATGCCATCTACCTCCATGGTAATACACATGTATGCACGCCTGTTGCACCATGTGACAACCGAAGCATGAACGCAGATGTGTGTATGATATAACAGAAAACTAATTATCTATACTTTGAAATGTTTTTAAAATATGGTTCTATTCTGTCTCATATGCATATTGTTCCATCAACTTGCCTCGACTTTCTTTGATCATTTTTTGTCATACCGAGATATTGTACATGTGTTCAGTATTTAAAAAAAAATCTCATTGGTACATATTTTTCATTAGCAATAGACCATATCAGCAAACTTCATCCCTTGTGGTTAAACTTTGAATGAATAAACAATCCCTTCATATATCTTTCCAGGTTGTTCTATCAACCTACTACTACTCCATGCGGCCATACTTTCTGCCGAGGATGTTTGGATCGTTGCCTTGACTACAGCCAGTCTTGTCCTCTTTGTAAGCAGTCTTTAACTGAGGTAAGCTTTTGTTGAGTTTTGATAATGCCATATTGTTTCCTAGATCGCATGATGTAAATGCAATATTATATCACAAAATCTTAAATCATGAAAAGTTCTAATTCTGTCATTCTTTCACAAATTTTTGTCAAACTTTCATTAACATGTTTCTCTCTTCTTTTTGGTTTGTTTAAAATATATGAGGTACATTTAATCTTCGGATTGAAATAGGCTGCCCGATGTGACTTTAAAGTTATATATGTATTTCTTTTTTGATATTTTTTTATTCTTAATTTGTCTTGGAAGGTAGAACAAAAATAAAGTAATGTTATGGGATACATTTGAATTCATATTACTTCTTTATCTTATTTTTTTTTATGTAAAGAAAAACAAATAAAAAATGTGAAATGATTTAGAAATTTTTTTTTTTAAGAATTAAAAATCCTATTATTTTTTGAAAAGCAAGGTGCCAATCAAGCAAAAACACAAATTATATAATATGTAATGAAATACAGATTATTATGACTTAATCCCCGTAATCATTACATTTTCTCCCACAAAATAATAAGATATATGGAAGAAATATTTTTTTTTTCTTCTTCCACTAATACGAGTCAAGCACATGAGAAAAAGACGTATTACGAAATATACATTCATTTTTCATTAACATAATATTTCAAGCCTCATGAAAGAAATACATTTTTTTTTCTCCCACCAGTACCAAGCAATTAATCGAGATAAGAAAGTAACATACATCTTGCAAGAGCTTATGGAGTCCTTCCTATCGTCAGATTATGCTGAGAGGCAACAGATCCATAGAAAAGAACTCGACCAAGTAGCCAGGTGAGCTTAAATCATCTCATGGAAAACAATTAAATCAAGTAGGATTTTTTTTTTGTATCATACATATGGTCTTTGGAACCACAGCAATCGGTTTGACTTTTAATAATATTCGATGTAGAGGATGTAAACATGTTTGCATTGTCTATTCTGAAAACATTCTTAGGATAGCAGGTGAATATGACTCTACTACTACTACAAAGAATAATAATAATGTCATATTTGACTGAGGGTAGCGATTTCAGTTCCTACCACTGCTAACAACAATAACATAAAGGTTTATAATAGTTTCTTATATCACCGAGGGTAACCAATTCAGCAATTCTGAAAACTGTTCTCCCAAAAGGCCCTGCTTAACATGATGATGTAAGGTTGAGTTATGTAAGTTCATGTGCATTTACAAAAAAGAATCAAGGAGGCTTTGTTTTGTATCATCTATTCTGTGAATTATTTTGAGAGCATTCTTTATCAAGACAATTTGCTGAAATCAGTTTCTTTTAATGAATCTGTCCTTACAAGCCTAAAGTAAATGTACATGTAGGGGTCCTTACAAGCACCAATTAGAATTGGAGCTCTCGTGCTAATTAAAAGATGAAGCCATAATTGATCAGTACATGTAGGCCTTTATGTAATATTTCTCTTTCTCTTTTGATATTTTTTTTTTGCTAGTGGAGAGACTGTTTGATTGATTGGGTTGACTGAAATGAATTGAATTATTGATGAAAACAGCAATCCAACAGATACAAGGTTAACATTCCCAGCTTGTTAGCATAATCAATCAACTTTATCATGTATAAAATTGAAGTGAAAGAGCAAATCCTTTGTTTTATTGAATTAAATCAAATTTTTGGTGGAAATTCATCAAAATTGGTTGAGTGCTCAGGTGGACCCATTATTTCAGTTCAAATATGCAATACAAATATACACAATTATTATTTTCATGATTTAACAAAAATCAAACTTTTTGTTTTTTCTTTGATTTTTTTCAAACTACAGTCATGCATTCCAAGATGGCGGCACAATTCCTGTATTTGTGTGCACCATTGCCTTACCCACAATTCCCTGTCCTCTCCATGTATTCGAGCCACGGTACCGTCTGATGATACGTCAAGCTATGGAGTCTGGAGCAAGACAGTTTGGGATGTGCATCTCTGATGATGAAAATGAGTAAGGAAAATAGATTTGAATTTCTTTTTTGAGAAATATTTTATCATTTTGCGATAAGCATGTTAATTGCAATAAGGTTTCTTTCTAGAGTTATTGCAGGGCCCTAGTGCACAAAGTATAGTGACTGATCATGCAGCTATTTGTATGATTGATTGTGCAAAATACTATTAATGCAATCAACCAATGACTGAGACCACACAATTTAGATATTGTTGCAAACAAACACAACTAAAAAAAGAAATAAATCACAACTTTATTTCCAACCAATCAGACATCCATATATGGGGAATATATTAATTTTATTGTGTTGCATTTAAGAGTTACTCTGTAATCAATGAGTCCCTGGGCCCTGTCCTATGAAGAGTTGCAAAATATTGCAAGCCAGGACCCAGATGCATCAACCACTGTAAACAATCAGCCTTCATGCATTACCTTGAATCTTACCATCTTCCCATCCTCCAGATTTGCGGAATACGGCTGCATGTTGGAGATCAACCAGCTGGAGTACCTTCCCGATGGCAGGTGTGTCTTGGGGACAGTCGGAGGTAGGAGGTTCAAGGTCCTGGAGCGAGGAATGAGGGACGGCTACAACACCGCCAAGGTGGAGTTCTTGAAGGATACCATAGCAGAAGGTAAGGTGTTCGGAAGCAGGGATGGATGGGAAGGAGCGTAGAAGAATTACGTTTACAAGGGCATCTTTTCATGAAGCCTGTCAGCACTGACAGGTTGTATTTCACTATTTCACTGGCAATTCCCATTCCAACAGTCAGTATTTGGGGTTTCCCAGGGCTCGGTGATTGGCCCACTGCTGTTCTTTTTGCCCTTAAGATGGCATTCTCCTAACCCATTGAAACTCTTACCAATGTAACAGTGAGTGACCAGTGCTTCTTGACCAATCAAACTGTAGATTTCACTGAAATTGGGAGAGCTGAAAACGTATGTCATGAAGATCGGACAACTTTCACCTACTCTGTGTTCAGAAGCTTGTTCTGATAGCAAGATTTTGATGGAAAGTAAACTGTGAAGTGTTGCCTCAGTGAGAATTTCATTAATCTGAATGCACATGAATTTTCATGTTATAGTTTTTACTCTATGTTGTTGCAATTATTTCAACAAAAGTTTTATTCTCCCAAGCAAACCACCAATTAATTGATATTCTCAAGTAAAATTTGCCGATCATTTACGTCACTAGAACAGTCTTACAACAATTTCTGTGTTCAAATTCAATGTGAAGCTCTGTGGGAGTTTCACTCAGTCATCAACAAAAGTTACTCTCAAATCTTAGCTGAAATATAGAGGCTGCAGTGCCTGATTAGTTCTATTCTCGATATGCATTCTGTTCTATCATCTAATCACATTTATACCTGTTCATATTATTTGCATTCTAGGTGAAGGCGGAAGCGAGTTGCGGGCTTTGAATAATTCGGTTTACCAACAGGCTCGTACATGGTTTGTCAATCTGCCCATCTACCATCAGACCCGCATTGTTGATCATTTTGGTCCCATGCCTCAACAAGCCAGTGAGCCTCAGGTAAGCTAAGTTGCAACAGTAGTTCTCTTATGATTAAAAAACAGAAAGTAAAACAGTGTGAACAATTCTTTTTATTTGTTTGAATACAAAATCTAAGAAGATCAGATTGAAGTAGGATTGACAGGGGAGTGTTTCATGCAGCCTCTTGTCTGTGATTTTCACTGACAATTTTGCGATGAGCTAATAAGATGCAAGGATTTCAGTAGCTTATAACAAATAGTCAGTGAAAAACCATTATTTGTTTCATGAAATGCACCCCCTGATATCACTCTTAAGAATCAACTATGTTCAATTCATACTTCAATGTTCTTGTGTTCATTGAAGTTTGCTGTTTCTCTGTAAGGTAATTTCTTCGGAGTAGTGAACTTAGTTGCCAATGAATAGCATTGGTGTGTTATGGTGGATAGTCTACTGTAAGGTTCTCCATCCTAAGCAAATGGTGATAATGTTGAAATCTTCATTCTCAGTATATGTTACGCAAATCATTTTCTCAAGTTAAGAAAGAGACATTTGTATAGCCACTGAATGCATAATTCTTGATTGTTCAGTCTTGTAATACTCCTCATTTCCTTTTGTACCTTTAGGCAAGTTTCAATGGTCCACAGTGGCACTGGTGGCTCCTCGCCATCCTCCCGCTCCACCCGAGGGTCCAGCTCTCCATCCTCTCCAAGACCAGCCTGAAGGAGCGGCTCCAGGTCCTCCAACGCAGTCTCACACGCATGACCAACATCCCCTCCTGACTACCATTCTCCCGCTCCATCGCCTCAGCCCTCTGGCCCTGGGGTCCATGGGGGCGTCTCTCGCCTGTTCTCTTTTTCCTTTTCATCGGGCTCGCGCTTGGACTCTTGGGCCATCTCGTGGATCTGATCTTTTGAAACTGTAAACCCAATGACATCGAGGGCGCTGTTGAATAGCTAGTTCCTCAGAGAGAGCCTCATAGTTGTGACTCCGAGATGGCCATGAAAAGAATGCTTGTGAAGAAGAGGAAAGTGGTTCAATGTCCCATGTGTAGTGCTACTCCCGCATTCTTGGAACGATCTTCATCTTGAACTTAAGGACAAGCTGGAGATTCCTTGAGAGATTAAGAGACCAGTTTGTAATACTCATAAATGGCTCTGATTGAGAAATGCCATACAACAATACATTAACTGAAAGAGACTTCAGAATAATTCCAAACTGTGATGATCACACCCCTAGATAGTGATCTTTTGCAGTGGCCAGCTTGTTCCACAACCTTGAATCCAACACAGCTTATTTGAAATGGCTATACAGCTCTACTCTGGAGGTGCTTATGTTACTTCTCTAAGTGTCAAAGGTCACCAGAGATCCATGGGAAATTAGATTGCCGATGATGTCATTGGCAGTTTTATGGAGATAAGTCTGTGGATTGCGGAAATGAGGAGCATTTGAGGGAGATACGGAAGGACCAGAAGAAGAATTGATGGAATGGGAGCATTGATGGAGGCCAGATGGGATGAGCTTAGCTCTGCCTTAATCCATCTTAACATAGATAGATGTTGTATATATTTTATAATCAGTTGTATATATCCCTTCCCTCTTTGATACTGCTAAATGATTTTTGTATGTTACTTTTTACTTTGTAGTTTTACATTTACCAGTTCACTCACTCCATCATATCAGATTAACAGGTCTATCTCTTTGTATGTGCTAGTTTTTGCATTTTCTGCAAGTCTGTTTGCCCTTATTCATTGATATCTGTTGTGCTTAGTAAAGGAAGAACTCATGACAGAAGAAATTAAATGCTACACAAGAATTTGGGGTACTTTCTTTCCTTTTTTCTACATAACACTATTAGCATATTTACATGTACATTAACATGATTTAGTTTCGTAGATAGAGCATGCCCAATTACAGACCTAAGGTCTGTTTCATGAAGACTATTGTATGGTAATTTTGCCATCATTGTAACTAACATGGAGAAATTGATTGTAGATGGCTGCTGAGCTCTGGTACCATGGTACTTGCCATGGCCCTTGTACTTATAGAAGTTACATAGTTCTGACAACTTTATCATGTGCAACAGAGGTTTCACACATGCCTACATGTTTTGGTTTTTAACTTTCTGAGATAAGCACATTTCTGTCATAAGAGTCTATTGGTAGTTCATGCAATTTTCAAAGAAAAACAAACAACTTAGAAGTGTAAATTTGATTCTGCTTTTATTGGTTGGAAGTACATGAAGGTGGCCCCAGTTCTAATTTATTGCAGTTTGCCTCATGCATTTAGTGCTGAGTGGTTTACCAATTAGCCTCTCTCACCTCACACTTCAATAATTTGTGTGTGTGTATGTATGCACATTAGTCTTAGCATATAACTAATCAGTATTCTAGGCATTGGGCATTGAATTTTGTACGTTTAATTCAGGAATACATGAAGATTTAAAGAGATCTTAGGATTTACCTGGGGAGCGTTTCATCAACATTTTCATCCGACAAGTTGTCAGATCTGACATCTTTCCCTGATTTTGATTGGCCGAGAAGCAATGTTACCATGGTAACTGTCAGATAAAATGTGACTTGTCAGTCAAAACGTCCTTTCATGAAAAACTCCCCAGGTCCCCATCTTAAAAAGAACTTTTACTATGGAAATCCATCTACATGCATGTCATAATTCATAAAAGGAAATGCACATATATATACAATGTACTGTTATTTGGGAACAAATGAGCACACTGTCTGGTTTAATCAGTGATGGATACATGACTACACATGACTTCAAACAAGAGTACAGTATATTCAAGAGACATAGACATTCTACATGTTGGCATTCCTGGCTTTCCATAGTTGTGACCAATCAGTGAGATGGGGCCCAGTGGGGTGTTTCACAAAGATTTAAGTATGACTTAGAGTCGCACTTAAATACCGAGTTGCTTACGGTATGAAAGGCTTGACCGCATTGGTCAGATCGCGTCATGAGTACACGCACGAATGCGTGCCTATCAATAAGATCGCGCGTTGCATATCATGTCCGCGTCGGAATTTAAGTGCGACTTCAGTCATACTTAAATCTTTGTGAAACACCCCCCTGATGTTTATAGCAACCGTTCAGTATTGATAAACCTGTGTAGACCCCAGGGAATTTGAAAGATAAATATGCGATGCGACCGATATCATCGATGATAACAACCAACTTTTCCGTTTGTGAGGTATTATGCCATGCCATCAGTACGAAATGGCATGATACATGAAGGTGGAATACTTTTGTTACAGTTTGCTTTACCAGTCCTAATTTTGCAAAGAAGTGATATTGATGATAAAAAAAATGTGATTGGCAGAATGAATACTCATGAGTTTTTGTTAGTTCTTGCAAAGTGACACTGAAATGATGAATACGATAAAAGATATGTTGTAGGATTAAGTTATGCTGTAGGAAGTAATTGTACATAGCTAACTTTATGTAGCATTTGAAAGAAGGTTGTGTGTGGTGACAGTGATAACTAATTGTCAAAATGCAGAATGGATCATGAACAGGATATAAAGATTATGTTGATATATTCCAATCACATGCTTAAGTAATATGCAATTTATTGTACTAATCTGAATAAGACTTGTCCTTGCTTAAAAGTGGAAAGGGGGTACAAGTAAGCACAGAGTATAGGATTTATATGCATGTGATGTATCTTGAATGATCTTTTCAATTTTTTAATGACTGACATTTGTTTGGGAATGGTCAAAATCAACCTTCCCTGATAAAATATGTCTAAGTTGTGAATGACATCACAAAGAAATGAAGAATAGTCCTATAATGATATCTGCCAATTGTTGAACTTGATTATAAGGATATCAAATCTGGACAAAAAAATTGGGTATCTTGAATACCCAGATATGGATGAGATTTTCTTCTTGTGATTGGTCAATTATGCCTACTGCTTCTGACAGTTGAGCGATGACCGCTGGTAAATTTTGCTGGACCCCTAGAAGTTTGAGTTAATTTATATTGAAAATAGTGGATTCATTATTGTTTATTTAATATTAAAAAATTGTGGGCTCAAGGAATTCAAGACTGACAAAAGTGTCCATTATTTGGATCTTTTGTCGATGAATATGCTAAATTAGATGTAAGTGTGGTTTCTCAGCATTATCCATGGTTTAAAACCCTGCAACAGTGTCGAGTGAGTCTGGACGTTAGCCTGTAAACCTCTTCATTATATGAAAGTATTGAAATTCAAGCCTTATTTCAAATATCCAGAACTTTGTTAGTTCTTGACTATTTTTTGTAATTGAGGTATCAATTAGCAGATATCGAACTTTAAAAAAATGTGGTTTTCTTTCTTAAACCCAGATACAGCTCGCCAAGTGACTTATTGGAATCCCCTCTTCAAATTATTTTTGCTCAATCATGCATGAATGAGAAATAATCTAGATAATTTCAGATGAGAGAGGAGATTCTAAGCTTTAAAATGGTAGGTAATTTGTCTATTGTATTTGTGATTAAGTTATAATAAATCATCGATAAATCTCGGTTTCGTTTTTTGTACAATGATAAGTCATTATCTTTTGTTATTCCAATACTCGGATTGCATCTTGGATATCTGCCTGAAGTAATGGATTCTTTAATTCATTTACTCAAATAAATATTCTTAATGTTTACTTTAGATCTGAAAGAATAAATATTTAGATAGTACAGTCCAGTATATATGGCTCATACAAACAATACCCACTGAAAAGCCTATGTTTTTTGTTTAAGATACTTATGTACATCCCATTTGTATTTTTTGGGGGCAGGTTTTACTACATGTATTTTCGAATATTCACTAGCAATGTGATTTATGTGATTTATATTTTGTTTGCCTATTTAAATAATTTTCTTCCAAAAAATGTATAAGAATAATGTTGTTATCATGTGTCATTTGTGTAGTGAAGGATTTCTGATGATAAGTATAAGGGTGACTGAGTGCTGGTGTCTGATGATGTTGATAGCATGTCGTGAAATTAGGATTACTGGTATATACATGTATGTATGGTGATACTTGGAATGTTTAATGAAGATGATACTGGTGATGATGATGATGAAGACAATGATGATAATGGTGAGGATGATGATATTTGTGATGATGATAGATGATGATGATGATGACGATGATGATGGTGATGATAGATGATTGTGATGGTGATGAAGATTTTGGATATTGATGATGATGATGATGATGATGATTAAGATGATTAAGATGATGATGAAAGATGATGTTGATGGTGATGGCGTGTTTGTGTTGGTGCTCATACATACATACGTACACCCATACATACATACTAAACCAACAAAAGTAAACATAATCTTAACATTTATGGTTTTTGGTTGAAAAACACAATTTGCATTGACTTTGTACACGTAATCACGATTTTGAGCAATTTTGGTACCAACATGCGCTTACAAAATATTGCGTGATTTCGGAACTGCGTATATATATATATATATATATATATAGGTTCAAACAAAGAAAAGTATAAAGTAAAAGAAAAGTTGGATGCCTCCAACCCAATGGACTAAATGTTTCTTTCCACTCATTTCGTCTGACGTAGATATTTCTTTTCTTTTTCTTTTACTTTTATTTTTCTTTTAATTTTTTTTCCTTGTCTTTCTTTCCTTTTCTTTCCTTTTGCTCACTGTTTTGGATACGCGCATCTTCATGATGCATTATTTTGACGCAATCTAATAAATTTGTCATAACTGGACAAAGCCCTATGGACGAAAATTCGGTAAAAAATTATTGTCCACGGAGTTTTTATACTTTTCTTTGTTTGAACCTACTTATAATCTCCGAGCAGATCATTAGACTTTATTATATATATACCGGTATATATATATATATATATATATATAATTGGTATAGTGTCGAAAATCTGTCTATCTGACGGTCAATCGGATCGGGGTCGCCCTAGCCACTAACCCGTCTCTGTGGTCTAGTGGTTAAGGCACCGGCGTTCAAAGCTGGGGGCCCGGGTTCGATTCCCGGCAGAGACATTTTTCGGCATCACCAATTTTTCCAAAGGGTAGATAGCTCTGGGGAACCTTGATTTAAGCTACGCCTACCATTGTTCTCTTCATCCATTTCTTTACAATATTTAAATAAAAGAGTTGCCAAAGCTGTTGTACATGTATAACTTTACACATTTATATATATATATATATATACACACATATATATATATATATATTTATGTATATATGTATATACCGGTATATAAACATACGTGTTTTTCACGACTGTTTCAGAAACGGATTTTGAATTCTCTTTTTTTGTCACATCATGGGCACTGACGAAGAGTGTGACTTTACCTTTCATTTTTGAGAGCTATGCTCCTTTTAAAATCTACGATTTTATTTCTACGGCATTTACTAAACCTTTTGTGATTATATATATATATCTGCATATAGCGATATATATATGTATTGTATGTATATATAACAACTGTGCTGATAGGACACACATTATAAAAACGTTATTGACGAAAACAAAGAAAGAAAGAAAGCGTATGAAGTGTCAAGTACGCATCCCCATTATCCTCATTAGTATGGAGTTTTTCATTCGTTATACAAGTCTTTTTTTTTTTATTTCCATTCAGCTGCAAGTGTTGTAACAACAAGCTATTCATCTCCTAACCATGCTTGTATAACCTGCAGCTTACCGAACGGTTGAACTACTTTTCAATTCTTAAGAGTACAAAAAAAATCGAGAAAACTTGTGTCATGTAATAGCTCGGTCACATTTGCTCTACGGCGGCCGTACGGCGAGTCGAAAACTGCCGTTTTAACATTGTTTGTACCAGCTAAACATAGGTGGTTTGAATAAAAATTAATAAAGCGGCTGTTTTCGACTCGCCTTAAGGCCGCCGTAGAGCAAATGTGACCGAGTCACCGAGGTATAAATCGAAATCCTTGAATGTTTTTTTTTCGGAATGTCTATTACATTCAACGTGTTCACGGGCGTCGTCATGGGGGGCATCCCCCTTGATTTTTCAAGTTGTGGTTGGGGGGGGGGGGGGGTAAAAACTAGGAAGACGAAAATAAGGAGGAAGGGAATTTTTTTTTCTTCAAATTTATTGTGTACCTCATATAATACTTAGGAATATAATGACGTCAACTTTACCCCCTCAAAAATATTGCATGCCATGAAACTTCATTGTATCATATACCCCCCTTCTTTTTTTTACATGGTAGTTGATTTCTCAAGTAAATTTATGTAATTGATCAAGTAATTTTGCAATGACGTTTGCTGCAACCCATCTACGATTACTAATTCATGGACATTTGTATTCATTCATTGCATATATATATATAAATATGTGTGTGTATGTATATATATGTGGGTGTATGTGAGGGAGAGTGTATATGTGTGTTCCGGTTAATTTAATATAAAGCGAGGGGTAAGACAGGGGGATCCCCTCTCCCCATAATTGTTTCTGCTATGTATTGAAATACTTGCTCTGGCAATAAGGAAAGACAAAAAGGTTGAAGGAATTCAATTTCAGAACCATGAAATAAAGCAAATTTTGTATGCTGATGATATATCATTGTTTGTAAAAAAAAATACACACTCTTTAGAACGTCTTCAATACCTTTTTGAAGAATTCGAGAAAATTAGTGGTCTAAAAATAAACAAAGGAAAAACTAATATTTTGTGGATGGGTCGGGATAATGACAGACCTCAGACACAGTTGTTTGGGAATTTTGTTCAGCATATTAAAATTTTAGGTGTTTACTTTTCTCTTAATGTTATAATAAAAGAGGACATGAATTACAAAGAAATACTTAGTAAAATAAAAAGACTGTTGGGATGGTGGAAACAAAGGGATCTCACACATGGGGAAAATTCACTTGTTAAAAACATATGCATTGTCAAGGTCAAACTTTGTTTCGTCACTAATAGTGGTTCCTCAGTGGTTGTATGCTGAGGTTGAAAAGATCACATTTGAATTTTTATGGTCAGGAAAAGATCGGATAAAGAGAATTATAATGTACCAGGATTACTCACAAGGAGGTTTAAAAATGATGAATTTTAAGTTGTTTGTAAAGTCTCAACGTTTAATGTGGCTTAAACGATTACTTTACGGAGAACGGGATGCAGGATGAAAGTTGTATTTTGATTTTTGTTTTCGATCAGTTGGGGGAGATTTCTGTTTCTATGTGACTTTGACACTTCAAAATTAAATATAAAATTCCCCCAATTTTATTCAGAAATGATGAAGGCTTGGCAAGACTTAAGGAAATATCGTTATTCTGAAGAGGAGGTTAACCCTATTATATTCAATAATCAACATATTTGTATAAAAGGTAAAACAATTTTTAACAATGATCTTTTCAATAAAGGAATATTTAGCGTTGATCAAATCTTTGATAGTGGCCACTTGAAGCCTGTGACTTTTTTTCAAAATCTCAGTATTACCGCAAATCAACTTCTCCAAATAATAGATATTGTACACGTTATACCAGCAAGTTGGAAAAATTTTAATGGTTCAATAAAGTTTAAAAAAATGGATTTCGTAGACTTTGGGATAAGTATGAATATTGGAAAACAGGAAACAGCTTTTGAAGTAATTAAATAAAAAACAATTTATAACTTGTTTATTACCAATCTACAAGAACTATACAAATTAACACTCAAGGATGGTCACAGTGATTTTAATTTTACTGATGTAGAAATTTGTAAATTATTTGGATATATCAGGAGTACAACTCTTATAAGAAAACAAAAGGGAATTTCAGTTTATGCTTTTACATGGAGCAATATATACAAAAGAACATTTGATAAGATTTGGTTTCGTGGGAGATAATTACTGCTCGTTTTGTTGTACAAACACTGAATCGTACTTTCATATACTCATGTATTGCTTAAAAGTTAAACCTCTGTGGCAATTTTGTATTGATCATTTTTGTTTAGCTGAATTAAGAACTTTGAATTGGAGGGAAATATTCTTAGGATTACCTGGAAATTCTTGTAGAATTAAATGTGTCAATTCTGTTATTCTTTTTATCAAATATGCAATTTTTAATTCCAGAGCTGAAGGCCGGGTACCTTCATTCATTAAAATACACAAATATATTACGGGTTGTATAGAAGAAGAAAGTCGCCTGGCAACGAAGTCAGGCAAGTTAAGTTTACATTTACAGAAATGGGATGAACTGAAAGTGAAAAGAGATTTGAATGTGAACAGGTGGGATGTGTCTAGTGTGGTGCGAGTGTGAATCCTGGTGTGAATGTTGATGATTTTCTATTTTCTTTTTTCTTTTTACTAGTTCCTTTCAATTTCCCCTTCCCTTGTATCAATATGATTTGCAGGTTCTTTTCTTTCTGTACCCTATCTCGCTAAATGTTAAACGTTCATATGCAGATTTGTATATATGTTTGTTTACGTATGCATGGTATGTGCATGTGTGTATGGGTGTTAGGGTGGGTGTGTGTATGTGTGTATAATTATGTAAAGTTATGTTGAAGCTTGATGTAAAATGGGATACAATGATAATAAATGTAGGTTGATTTCTGTTCTCCTGCAAATCATTTAGTCATTTAATATTAATTATTATTAAAATACATAGAGGGTTGGGGGCTCAGTTATGTAAGTTTTTTTTTTAGATATAAAAGTATAATTTTAAGGAATTTCATTCCGTCCTTATTTGCTTCAGTTTTTGGTAAATATATATGTATTTTTTTTGCATATCCTTGTTGATATAAAATGAAGATTTTCAATTTTTTTGTATTTATCTGGAGGTTATATTTGAATGAGATCCTTAATAAAAACGTATTGAAAAAAAAAGTGTATAAAGGTGAGTGCGTGTGGGTGAGGGATGGTATGTGCGTGTAAGTATAAATAAAACACGACATATTGACAAAAAATAATTTGGTTTTATTTGAGTTTTTTATGCTCCCCAAATAGCATGCAGCCTAGATTTGGATGTTGTTACTCATTTTTTTTTCATTGCTATTATTACTTATTTGTACATGGAATGTTGAATAGAAATAAAACAAAATGGAAAAAACTTGAATGTAATAACACTTTCCATTGTGTACAAAGACTAGTTTCATACTGAACGAGGTAAATCAGGTAAATACCTCGGCAGCTTCCTTCTCAAACTTTTCAATGGAACGTTTGTCGATTCCACCACATTTGTAGATGAGATGACCGGTAGTGGTAAATTTCCCGGAGTCGACGTGGCCGACAACCACGATGCTGATCATGGGCGTCAATCCAAACTTGAGCATGGGGGGGGGGGGGGGACACAATAGCAACATGCAAGCATGTCACTTTTATAGGTATACTTTCCAGATCCATTACACTTTCGTCATACTCCACCGCTACATGTACCGTATGTCACAGGGGCGGATCCAGCCTTCGCCAATAGGGAGGGGGGGGGGGGGGGCCCGGAATTTTTTTTCACCCACATTTTCCCCGATCGGCCGCTATGATATAATATATTATATATAATATATTATATCATAAGCCTTATTTAAAAAGTGTGAGCTTTTTGTTTATTTTATGTATTTTGTTGTAAAATTCAAATATTTTGGACAATGTTTATGATCCTAAAGGAGATGTGTATCTAACTAAATAATTGCTGCGAGCGCGAAGCGCGAGCAGAAATTTTTAATATAGGTTTTCATCTGATAAAAAATGATCTGTTACCGGCAGCTTGTTAGCCATGAAGACGTTACATATTTCAACTATCAAATAATGCGAAGCGCGAGCTTAAAATTTTGACATTTTTACCTGAAGAATGAAAAAGTTTAAGTATATAACTAAATAATTAATGCGAGCGCGAAGCGCGAGCTGAAAAATTCGAGATTCAAACCTAAAAATTGGACACTCTATTCATATTTTGTAAATCATGAAAATGATGAGTAATTAGAAATCGGCTTCCTACAAATTGTTTTATTCATTTTTGATATACGCTTTGATCTGATCTGTTAACGGCTGCGTGTTAGCCATGATGAGGTTACATATTTTAACTACCAAATAATGCGAGCGCGAAGCGCGAGCTGGAAATTTTGAAATTTCTACCCCAAGAATGGAAATTCCAAGCACTTTTTGTAATCGTGAAAAGGATAAGTATATAACCAAACAATTGATGCGAGCGAGAAGCGGGAAAAATTCTGGACACTCTATTCATGATTTGTAAATCATGAAAATGAGTAATTGGAAATTTTCCTACATTAATAATGCGAGCGCAAAGCGCGAGCAGACAATTTTTATATTGTGATCTGAAACAGGATAATGATTTAAAGAGAAAACAAGCTGCGTATCTAAATAAACGCGTGTTTCAGATTTCGACCTAGAACATGTAGAATTAGGGTAATTTAAATACATTTCTTATCATGAAAATCAATAAAGCGAGCGCAAAGCGCGAGCTAAAAATATGTGATATTCCCCTCTGAAAAGGGTCAATTTAAGCTCTGTTTTTCAAGCACTTTGTGGGAAAATTGTGAGGTGGATATGGATCACAGTTAAAAAGAGCTGATAAGTTTCATTATTATTACTTTGAGTTTTGATATAGAACCGGGACATTATGTCATCATATGATAATGATGACTATCTTCCTATTTCTCTTCCTAAGCATGAGAGCGCGAAATCTCTTAATATTATGGCCTGAAAACTGGACATTTAAAGCATTTTTGTAATTATGAATAAGATGCATGAGTTGATATATTTCAACAATCAATGCGAGCGGAAATCGCGAGCCGAAATTTCTGATAAACGGCATGTGATCAAATGGGGATTTTAAGTAGTTTGTTTTAGAATTAATATTGAGATCAACATAACTCACCAATCAAAATGCGAGCATGCAGCGCTAGCTGATACGTTTTCACAATCTGACCTGAATAGGGATATTTTGATAACTTTATGGAATACAGGAAAATAATAGGTACCTTACAAATCAAATTTTACGAGCGCGCAGCGCAAGCAGAAAATGTTAATATTCAGACCATAAAACAAAAAAAATTACAGAACACTTTAAAAAAATCAAATTTGCAAATAAAAAAAAATAATGAAAGTAAAATTTTCGAGCTGAAATATGTTTTGTATATTGACTTTGATATTTAATATTTGATATTTAAGCTCCATATTGAGCAAGATATGTAAATCACCTAAAAGGCGTTGCGAGCGCGAAGCGCGAGCAAAAATTTTATATCCCTGCATGAGAGATTTTTTATTATTACTTTCCAAGTCTTCCCCTTATCTTATTCACTCGTCTTCCTTCTTTTATGTTTCCCTTTCTTTTTTTCTCCTCTCCTTTCCCTTCTTCTTCTCTTTTTTTCTTTCTTTCCCTTTTTTTTCTTTTTTTTTGCTCCGCCAATAGGGGGGGCCCGGGCCCCTCGGGCCCCCTTGGATCCTCCTATGCTGTCATGCCGTGCATACTCACATGAAAAAAAAAACCCACCACGCACGTGCAGGTCTCCATGTGGGTGCTCGCGTGTACCCCGGCGTCGTACGTACAGGAACGGCTCAAAGACGGCTAGCTGCGCTGCTTTTGAATGCGAATTTACCCACCGTTAATTGCATCGAAAAGTTACATGACAGTTTTTTTTTTCTTTATATTTTTTAAGGGGAATCAACTCTCATTTCCTTGAGAAGGTATGCACATATTCCCCCCAGATGGTCACACTTCTTTTGTGACAAAAACATGGGGGGACATATGATATTGTGTCCCCCCTGAAAAAATCATGGGGGGGGGGACACGTCCCCCCCGTCCCCCACCGATTGACGCCCATGATGCTGATATGAATCTTTTCTTTAACCATGATGCCCAACAGATGACACACGGGGAATCAAGAGGAACTGGATCCAGCGGTTATACTATATACAGTGCGTATCAAAAAAAAGTTTACACTTTGAAAAAGCCCTGGGAATTAAAAATTGTACAACATGTGGGTAATTTTTTCACATATAATCTTAGGTTTGGGTCTCATCTATCCAATGAAAGTAAAAGTTTTGACAGAATGTTACACTTGAGTGAGCACTGTTCATTTTTGTAAAGCTCGCAGAAATCTCTGCGCAGAAATGCTAGTTTTCACGCTGTGTCAAGGGAAAGGGCAAAATCAAATATACCCTGCGAAACATTTTTCATACATTTCCTTTGCACTTTTAGTCAATTGAAATAAAACAGATTCATTTAAGCATTTTGTAACAATTTTGCCACCCAAATTGAAATTTCAACACTTAGTAAGCACAACCTTTACCCTTTTTGTGCCAGCTGGATCTGATGACATAACTAAATCTGAACAAAAGTTTATATCAGACATATCCAGCATTTTTTCACTAAGTTTTTATCATTTAAAGTGGGTTTACATTTCATTTTCTATTTAATACTTGTTTCTCCACACCTTTTCCAAGCTTGACAATGATTAAAAAAAGTGAAAATCAAGCCTAAGCCATTTCATGTAATTCACAGCTCAGTGTAAAGCAAATATCGTCACGATGGCCTTGGTGTGTGGGGGAGTGGGGTGGGGCGCAATGCACTCTTCGAAGTGTTTTGGGCAAGGAAACAAGTTAAAAAGGTAAAAGATATCTTCAAATCAATTTTACTAGCTAAATTCGAACTGTTCTTCATGATTAAGGTCTACTTTTATTTGCATAACTATTTCAAAGTTCTGCGCAATTCATTTTTCACTAACTTTTCAAAAGTAAGTGGTGCTCACTCAAGCGGAAATATTTTTCTACAGTTATATCGTCATTTGCTTAAATGGATCTGTATCAATGTTAAAATGTGGAAAAATTTTCAGGATATTACAAATGGATAATTTTACAGGATTTTTTTCTGAGTGTAAACTTTTTTTTTATACGCACTGTAGAAAGAGAATAAGGCAAATATCTATAAACTCTTAGCAATCTGTGGGCCTTTTTCATTAAATATCCTTCATTTATTTTCACAATATATCTTTCTTTTACATGAATCTGATATCCACGGCAAGGTTTCACGCTCGAAGGACTATAAAAATGACATGATATAAGACCCCCCCCCAAAAAAAAAAAGCCATATTGCTCTCTGTAAGAATACAATTTAAACTGGGTTTAAAAAGAATTCTTATACAGAGAGTAATAAGTCTTTTTTTAAGAAAGGCGAAATATGCTCTCCTAGTATAAGGAGAGCATATTGTTATATTTTTATTGTTCACTCGAATTTTCGACGGTCCTCCGTCTTCTTCAGGAGTTTTTGTAAACTCCTGAAGAAGACGGAGGACCGTCGAAAATTCGAGTGAACAATAAAAACTTCATTGGCAACCAAATCATTATCGTCAGCATTATTTTGTTACCTTACAGAAGCCAACACGTGAAACTTTAAGATATATATATACATATATATCACATTAAGAATGATTTTTTACTTAAACTTGTATTTCTATAATTGTAATAAGAACAAAAGTGAATTCATTTGGTGATCTTTGGTTTAAAACAAGCAAGGCTATGTTTAATAGAGATGTTGAGAAATCCTTTTTAAGTGGAGCATATATTGCAGAGATTTAACGTTGCCTCTATATGATAAAGTACTCATGATATTTCATTTCTCTAGTATTTATGGGTCTTTTTCTTTGTCATTAATTCCACAGTTTTTACGGATTAATGGGGTCGGATTATGTATACGGATTCATTAAAAACAGATTAATTGGATTTACTGATATCGGATCAAAGAATAAACTTCCTGAAATCCTGTAGAAGCCTTTGATTTGCCTGATTTGTTCGTCGACCTCACTACAGCCACACTGTATATGAGAGCTGCTCGCATATGATACAAAGTCAAATCTTTAAAACTCTTTTTCTTTTATGTATTTTCATAAAGCTTTTTTTTTGTTTTACTTAATTACTGTACCTTGTACTTACAATATTTTACGTATGTTCACATACGTATTTTTTTTTATATCAGAGGTGAAATGAGCCAAAAAACGAGGGGCACAGCACAGCATATGGTGGAAATAATTATATACAAAGTTGCGAGCGAGCGAAAATTGGGATCCTCCAAAAAGAACGGTTTTCCTGTCTTTCTTCCCTACTTATCGGGATTTGTGAAAAGATGATACACACATAAACCAATAGTTTAAAAGTTTATAGCTCAAAATCAAGTTGAAGAACCTCCAGATTTGTTAGTATTAGTGAAAAATAGAATGGAAGCCACAAATCCAAAACTTAATATTCTAAAAACTCTCTTAACCTTTAATCGATTTTCCTCAAACCTTCATCAATATTTATTATCATCTTTTCTGCTATTTTACAACAAACTTTTCTTCACAGTGAACTTCCCCTGTAACTGATTCATCATGTTTATTCAGCAACATAACCTCGATCTTTGTGGCTAAGTAGTCCACTTTAAATCATTTCCGCTTTATCCAACTTGAGCTGGAATCCATTCGAAATGGATTCTCTCATGTAAAATGTGATGTTGTTGTTGTTATCGACCATTGCTTGGGGTAAAGTCATGGAATCCTTTAGTATATTTATATATTGGTTCTCCTAAACTGTTCCTAAAATTTAAAGGCATTGGTAACAATTGGTTTTAAAAATCTGAGCTGCAGGGTCCTCTTTGTCGCGAGAGCCTGTAATTTTTTTTAAAGTAAAGCCCTGACAAAATTGCACCCGAAAACCATTACTATACGTGCTTCAAAAATTTAAAAGTAAAGTGACCGAAAACATCGTCCCAATTTTATTCCATAGACTACAACGAGATACAATAATATAGGAGATTAATCAAAAGATAATTTTCGGTCGCATTATGATGAAAGTGTCTGCACGAATAAGAATTTTATTTCTTCCTTGTTTTTGTTTAATCCATGAACGATATCATACAACGCACACGAAAGTTTCACAAAATATAAGTTTGTATTTTAGTGTCATACTCCTTTTGTTATTGATTGTATATTATTCTTATAATGCTACTGAGCTGTTTGAAGTGTAATGATGATACATATTTTGTTTATTGCAATGACTTCATTCTTTTGACCTAACTGTATTTTCCTGATTTGTATTTTGTTGGAAATGAAATAAGAGAAATGAACATGAAAATTAAATGGAAGTTCGGGAATTATCTAAATAGACTGTAATATCAAGCTATGTCTGCGTTATTGGTTATAAGTGGCCTTTGAAATATCCGATAACCATTATATCCACATCAAACAGAACAGGGACTTAAAACTTCAAAATAATTTTTTAAATTTCACCTATCAATTCGTATGTTTGTGCTAGACTAGTCCCATATAAAACTTGTTATTCAAAAATCTCACAAAGGTCTTTATTTGCAGACTGGCTTTTGAGCGTGACATGGTCTGAACCCGAACTGTACTTCTGTTAAAACATCATTAGCAATTAAAAATTCACAAAGTTGTTTGTTTACTAAAATATAAGGAGTAGCATAAATAACAAAAGCATCATGTAGATGAAAAAAAATGATTATTTCAAAGACTTACCATTTCTTATATTTATTTTGTTTAAAAGTAGTTTTGTGAAAGTAGATATTAAGGTATTTTTTATGTAGTAGCAAGAGAGTCTTTACTTAAGTCTAATAACGTTTTTTTTTAAATAGGTGTGAAAAGCACGTTTCATTTTCGAACGTCCGGTAAATTTTTAAAAACGTTTTGTATAGAACGTTCCATGAATATTTTTTAACATACCCGTGCTTTGAAGTGATTTTGACGTTCCAAGTTGAACGCCGGTTGATGATAGTTCCGTCTAATCCTGCATTTGCCTGTGATCATCTAATACCTTCTCT
This sequence comes from Lytechinus pictus, assembly GCF_037042905.1. Taxonomy (NCBI): domain Eukaryota; kingdom Metazoa; phylum Echinodermata; class Echinoidea; order Temnopleuroida; family Toxopneustidae; genus Lytechinus; species Lytechinus pictus. The sequence goes on from NC_087249.1 coordinate 42,931,229, forward strand.
CTCATAATAATAAAAGTCACAAAAATAGTTGGAGAGAATTTACACTGTTTTCATATTTGGTTGTTTCGCTCCCCTACATTATCCAACGCAATACCGGGACGCTAGAAGGCTTGTAGGGTGTGACCCCCCCCCCCCCATGATGATTTTTTTTTCAAGTATACACAAAAAGCAGAACGAAGATTAGTATAAAAAGGAGTGATCAGGACAGGGCCAGGTCACACTCTTATACTCCTATAGAAATTAATTGAGAAAAAATAACGTCACATTTATGCTGTTTAGCCCCCATTCCCCCCCCCCCCCCATTTAAATGTCCCGGCAATGCCCCCTGTATGCCATTGATGATGATCACGATTCATTAGACACACACATACACACACATAGTTTTATATGTACATATATCTTTCTGCAAGATGCACGTTGCGCAATGTCATCACCCTCTTGCCCTCGATCACAAATCTATGCAGCGCATACAATCAAGCATGCATGATACACTCACATAATACATATGCACCTTCCCACACACCCTCACATACCCCTCCA